>NW_027279957.1:0-43727 GCF_046629955.1 Centroberyx affinis
CTAAAACTTCTGATTATGGGACTGAATACATACAAAATCTTAATGATTTTGACCTCACAGTATGTGCTTGAGTGCTATTTTAGAGTCATTTCGTATAAAACAGAGTTCTCTTAAACGTAAAATCTAATTTAATTGCAGTTGAGTGGAGTTGAACTTTCACTTGAATAAACTAAGTGAATGTAAAGATCCAGGAGTCACACTGGACCAACCAGCACCCGGCTGCACACAAACGCTTTCTCACCTAAAAGTTCAGCTACTTAAAACTCTGAATGTGATCTTTGGCTTTTACAACACATAGGCGAGACAAACTGAGACACTCACACACACACGCACACACGCACACACACACACACACACACACACACACTCCTCGTCTCGGAACTGCGTTTGATAAGGGGGTTGGGGGGTTGTGTGTCGGGCTAGCGGAGTGTGTCGGCTCCTGGAGTAGGCTTACTGCGCTCGGAGATGCACTGGGCCATTACACATGACCTCTGACCCCCACGGGCACCCTGAGGTGAAATGACGCGGGCCTGGTCTCGCTCGGCTGGCACCAGGGAGAGGAGGGTGGGGTGGGGTTGGGGTGGGGTGGGGCAGGGTGCTGTGTGCTTTGTGTGTAGGTGTGTATGTGTGTGTATATGTGTTTCTGTGTGTTCATACATGCGTACATGCATTGATGTGTGAGTGGTGAGTGTGTTCATGCACCCCGCCCTTCACACACACACACACACACACACACACACACACACACATACACACACACTGGGAGCTCTGGGCCTGTCCTGTGGCTAAGCAGATGCGACGGGGGGCGAAATATGAATTTTAATCACACCCACCTCCCTCCAATTACCACCCAGCCACCCTGCTGAGGATCTGTCTGCAGTTGGGATGAGTATTAGTGGATGCATTTTTCTTATTCCCATGGATAACTGGACAAACAAAGACAAATTGACACCACATGCAGATATATCCAGCAGCTACAATGGGGTTTTGAAATCAGAAAATAGAAAAGAAGAGAAGAAAAGAAGAATCAAAGAGCGAGGGCTTCTTTCTAGAGCCGCCATTTTGCACCAAGAGACGTTCAACAATCATACAGGAAGAAATCCATCGTAGAAGAGGAGAGAGACCGATTTCTCCACCAACAGCAGCCTCAATAGACCAGAATGCACTGCAGCTGCAAGACAGGTTGTGTTTTGAGTAAGGGGCTGCTCTCACTTTTTCTCAACTCTGCTTTCACTGTCGTTCTCTCCACCTACACATAAAACTCCCAGAATGAATGAAACAAGTTCAAGCCTGTTCTTTGGACATTGTCAAAAGGCATTCTGGGAAATGTAGGAAGTCTACTAACTGAGGTAGAAGTAGGCGAGGCAGGTTGAGGGAAAGTGGGTTCACCAAAAAAGCAAATTCCAACCAAATAACTCCTGGAATGGATTGAACGACACGGATTATTGATGATAAATCAATCAATGACCAGCGCAAGCATATCAGAAGGGTGGATTTTTCCTTTACACAGACACATAGACACACAAAGACACACACACACACACACACACAACACACAGTATTGGGGATTCCTAATTAGTGCGGGGTCCCTCTGTCTTGTGGCTCCACATGCCAGTCACCCACGGTCCTGACGAGTCCGTCTGTATTAGCATGACCCCCCCCCCCCCCCCTCCTCACTGTCCACTCTGCTGCTCAACACACAGCCACTCATGCATGGACACCCTGCTAATTATGGCCCAATGTGTGTGTGTGTGTGGGTGAGAGAGAGAGAGAGAGAGAGAGAGAGGGAAACAGTGGGCAATCAAAGCTACTAGTCTTGATGGCTGACACTAACAGTCTGCTAAGAAAAAAAATATTCTGCCATGTGCAAATGTTCTCTAAACTCATTATCATTGCTGGTCTGTTCTTGGCAGCAGTTTAGCTCTCACAAGAACAATAAGAGGAGGACAAGGGATTATAAAGCTAGACTGCACTTGGCATTGCTGTGTTTATTTATGTATTGTTTGTTTTTATTTATTTATATGTTCAGTGTTGTTGTTTATTTATCTGTTTATTTCTATTTTTGTTCAGCAATTTATTTGTTTCTCTCTCTTTCTAGCTGTATCTACTTGTTTTTTAATAATTAATTTATCCATTCAATATATTTTCATCCAATTTATTTATCTAACTTTCCATTCATTCGTTGTTTCTTGCGTTTACTACTCTGTACAAGCTTCCATTACATTTGCTGAGACATTATCAATCATTTAATTTTTTTAAGTAAAATAATTATGCAGTATTTACACCTAAATTTAATTATTTTCCTCTTCATTTACAAATACTTGTGCTCAACATATAAAACAAAATAAAACAAAAAAGAGTAATTTGAATGTGAACTGAATGTTTTATTAGTCATATAGATTAATACCAAGACTTCTAATTTATCAGCTATAAATTGCCATGCACTAGAAATCTGAGCTCACATACATATCGCCTTATTTACACCTCAGTAGGTGCAACAATTAGTCTTCATAAGCATCATGAAGCCCATGACAAAGAACAAATTATGTTCATTCAGTAAGAAGAAACAGTGAGAAAAGTTAGCCCCTTAATAATCAATGATTTGTATTTAATGGTTCTTATGAAATCATAATCTATCAAATCTTATGAAAACATATCCATCAACAGAGGAAGTATTGGTTCAGAAACATACATAATTAAAGTTAGAGTGAAGCCAAGAAGTCCACCCTATCCCCCCTCCGCGCACGCACACACACACACACACACACACACACACACACACACATACACACACACACGAACTTGTGCACTCATGATATGAGTGTTTCCAGCTGTATTAGGAGAGTTGCAGGCTAGGTGTTGACATTCACATGTAAATATGAAACAAGGCGAGTCGAGCGTCTGCAGGCGGCCACACGCTCCTTTGTTCGTATCCGGTCAGATACACTCACCCAGAAACAATAGGCTCCCTCCATTAGAATATACCATGAGCCTAAAGGGAGGGGGGGGTGGGGGTGTCTAATGCCCCCCCCCCGCCCCTCCTGCCAGGGGGGGTCACACCAGGGGGGGTCAGAAAGACAGTGAAGAGGGTGAAAGGTCAACAGCACGAGTGTGTGTTTGTGTGTGTGGTTCTAACTATTGTTTCCCAGCAGTGTGTGTGTGTGTGTGTGTCTGTGTGTGTGTGTGTTTCCATCTCCCAACACTTCCACTACAGAGTAAAGGGATCCCATTAATGCTCTGTTAACCAAAATCCCAATAAAATTACCAACAATCAAAACTAAATTAAATAGCTATGCCCTAACTTAACTCTTAAATTCGTACACTCAGGGAATTATATACTCAGGGAAATCCGAGGGGATTCGGCAAGAGGATTATGGATTTGAAACCGAATGCAACGTACAATAGCTTTTCTGTCTCGTTCAATTGATGTGAAAGCGGATTTAAGCGAGTAGGAATTTTCTCACATGCTATGAATGGTTATGTTACCGCATGATTATGAAAGTCATTTGGAGAAGCTCTAAACATCTCTGAGCAATTTAGAAAATACTCAAGGACGCATGAGGTAATCGCTTCAGGGTGCCAACTGGCTTCAACGTGACAGTTGCGATTAAAAAGATTTCCAGATACCGCACACACACACACACACACACACACACACACACAAAACATGTAACATACACTCCCTGCACATACACGTACCCATTTGTACACGCTTAGATTCATGCAAATAAACACACTTATATGCATACTGTACATACTCATACATACGCTCACATATGCACACTCACATGCAAATACACACACACACTCTCATGCACACACATACACAGACAACTTCCTCCCACATCCACAGATCCAACGCACCCTCCTCTCCTCTACACACACACACACACACACACACACACACACTGAAGCCGACTCCTCTCACACACCCACACAGCCATTATAACCAGCATAAACAAGAATGACAAGTTGAGATTAATGAAGGGCCCAGCAGTGACAGACCAATTTAATTGTCAGCCATGATGGCTGTTGAACTCCACCAGTGTATTTATACAAGGTTACCGTAGTGCCTTAAAATGTTGCTAATTGATCATGACCAATAAGTAATTAGAAAAACTGATAGTGTGTCCTTCCTCCACACGTGTCAAAGGCACACGGTGTCACACGGGCCCAGCGGGCAGCGAGGAGGGGCGAGCGAGCCTGAGAATAATGAGCCAGAGGAGAGAGATGCGAGATAGTGCGGAGAGTTTTATTGCTTGAGTCACTTCAGTGGAGAGGCTGTGTGGCTGTACAGGCAGAGCAGAACGTACCGGTGGACGGCTCTCTCCTCTTTGTTGCAGTTTCCAGTCTTTGATCACATTGTTTTTTTTATCTTTTTTCTGCTGAAAGGCAACACATGAAATTATACATATTTGAGAAGCTAAAATCAAATTTTATATCAAAGAATGTGTCTTCTCAAGACTTAAAATCCTTTTGTAAACATTTAAAAACATTTGCTGCATACCTCTCCCTCTCTATCTCCCTCTTTCTCTCTCTCACTCATCTTGCCTGCCTCTCTTGACTATAAACTGTCCGATAAAGCAAAAAAAATAAAATAAAATCCCCCCAAAACAACAAACTAGTCTACTCTACATCTACATCTCCCCTTCACAAATCAAGTTGATTTAACAAATGAAATCAATAATAGATCATAACATCCCAAATGAAATCAATAATGGATCATAACATCCACCTGGTCAGTTTCATGGAGTCAAGTTTATTTACAGAGCATTTTTAACAAACACGATTATCACAAAGTGTGTTACAGGAAAAATTACATGAATGCAAAATAAAACAAAGACAATAAAAGCAAGAAATAGAACAAGTTCATCACACACTCCAAGAAATGGGGCCAGAGCTTGTGTATTTGTGTGTATGTGTGCGTGTGTGTTTTACTTTTTTATTTCACTTGCTAGCTAGCTACAGCCACCGATAAAAGTAACAACAATAAAATAAGAGTAACAACATTCTAATTTTATAAAGTAACTAATAATGGATTACAGTAATTGAAAAACTAATGCGTTAAGTTACAAGGTACCACAAAAAAGTAGCCTAATGCATTCCCTCCAACACTGATACATGTAAATGAATGGCAGACTGCAGGGAAGCAAACAAAGAGAAAGAGTCCGGTCTTAGATACTGATCAGGTGTTCCTAATACTTTACATACACCGACTGTGGAAAGTGATGATTGACCAAAACATAAAAGATAAGTTCCATTCCAGACTTATTATAAAGAGTAAGGCCTATTCCTGAAAGTGAACCGACATCAATTTTCCCAACATGAAAACAGAGGGAAATACCTCAGCATGAGCAGATATCAAACCCCACAAATCACTGACGGCAGAGTGTTTTCCTTTGCCTTTTCAACCTATAAGCTCCAGCACTCCCTTCTCGTGCTTTTTTATCTCCCGCATCTACCGTCGACCTCTCGCTCGCTCCCCGGAGGTTTTCCCGGGTTTTTCTAACCACAGAGAGCTGACAGTGGCCTTGGCTCCTGGCTTGGCTTCACGTCGTCCGCTGGCAGCCCAAGGCCTTGGCGGCATTGGCTCACTGGGAAGGAATGTGTGAGAGAAAGACAGTGTAAATAAATACTGTAGGGTCTTAACAGTGACACCGCAGCCAGGAGAGAGACCCCCGGTGCTAGAGAGGGAATTAAAAAATATATAGAGTTAGAGCCAGGGGAGCCCACCGAACATCAGTTTATCCACCTGTTATATTTATGAAATGCAGTTTATCCACCTTTTCAAGCTGATATATAATAATTTAAATCTCTCTCTCTCTGTCACACACACACACACACACACACACACTACTACTACTAGTATCAGACCAGTCGACTTATGTTATAAGTTACATGGAAATAGTATAATAAACCTGTATCTTGTAAGTTCATGTGGGCTGGGCAACTAGAGTGTGTGACATTTTAATAAAATAATTCAATCAGTCATATACATTACGGTGATCACTAACTACAGTACAGGCTACCTGCTTTCTGAACTGAGAGGAGTCTGCTGATGAGAAAACCAATCAATACTGACACTGACATACATGTATAAACACACACACACACACACACACACACAAACTATCAACATAACATCCACTCTTTTCATTATCCTCACCATGCTATGAACAAATTAAAACAAAATTAAACTCAAATGGATACTGACAACTTTTCATTGAGCAGTATTATAAACACAGTTTGTCACGTCCATTTTATTCCACTGAATGATGTTATAAAATCATTAGCACTGCAGACTAGAACAGGAGCCAGTGACTTTGTTTACATGCACAGAGAGTAACCCAAGTTTGGGTCAAGACATGTGACCGACTTATGACAACTTCAAAGTAACGTCAAGTAATTTATGACTTTTAATGACTTCCGTCAGCAACAAAGAAGTTGTAACAACATCGGAAATCAATGGCACATCTTCATAACAGAATGAGTAAGCTAGCTAATTAGAGCAAAGATCCAACAATAAGGTAATATATCACAAAGAAAAATAATACTGCTTTGTCGTGTGCTTTTTTTGGCTTGAGAACAAAATGTGTTCTGATGCCGGTCACTTGAAAATGCGAGTGGGATTTGTTTCTGATACAAAAACTACGACTAAGACCTGGATGGAGAATCTGTTGAGTCATTGGTATTGATCAACAACTCTCTCAAACCCTTACAGATATATTAAGATCATTTTGTTCTATGGGACAGTAAAATCTTTAAGCCCATACTCTGATCATGAGAAACAGGTAAGATGCTTAGCTTACTCCAATATTAAACAGGTTACTGTGGCATGGAAACATCCTACTCCTTTCACCTTTGCGTTTTAGCGCCTGCACTAGACTTGCACAGCATTATGGGTACATTTGGATGTCAGCAAAACACATGGAGGTGAGCAGTACTCACAGTTATATTGGGATCATCATTTCCGGTGTGTTGGACATAGCCTACTATTGCCCAGTCAAAGAGAGAGGAGGTAGCTAGCGGCCGAACCTTTACAAACTTTTTTACTTGCAGAATATTCTGGTGTATCTATGGCAACAAGGGACCTCAATCACAGAGAATCAATGGAGCTTGAGAAAAAGCTGAAACTGAATAAGACCAGGATGTGACCAGTGTTAGCCAGAGAGACTTCCGGACTTGACCTCGACTCGGCAGCGTCTCGGTTTGCCAGCCCCTCTGCCCATATTAGGTTATGAATGATGCAGCGGCCCGGTCATGGGCTTCAGTGGGAACTCGTTCAAAAGCGGCCGACTGTTTATGACAGAAAGGCCAACATTCAGTGTAAATCATACATAAGTCATAGCCGGCGTGGAGCGTGATTTCCGCAACACACTTTAAATGTCATTGCCGAAGCCAATGTTTTGTTTGGGTTTTACACACATTGCTGCTCAGCGAGGCCGCTGCTTAGTTTATATTAAGAAAAGGGAGAGGGTGTCGCAGGCGGAATGTGTGTGAGAGCAGAGCACAAGAAGAAAACACTGAAGTATTACTCTAAAAGGTTTTTTGGGACAATTTTGGCAAACTGTTCCCATACAGGTAAAAGAAACAGGGTCAGATACAGCCAAAAACTCAAGAGGTTGATGTTATGGTCACGGAAACTCTTGAGTGTTTACTCCTTTAGTTCAGTATGTTTGGGCAGGTGAGAACAATGCCATTCAACCTTTTGGGTGGCACCAAATGGGCACCGAGACGGCTGAAAATTCGGATCTCGGTCCTCTTCCGAGCGAACTGTGGTGTGGTTTATCAGGAGTGAGGATATAGTCCAAACAAACTACAAGAAGTGACCCCAAAACACAAGGGTTTATGATATAAGGACGGGGATCTTACCATCTGACAGCCAGCAGTTGCTCATGCTTGGAAAGCCTAGCAACAAAATGAACTGAGGGCAAACCACAGTCTGGACTGATGCTCATGTTCAGCAGTTTACTGATGCTCATATTTCTGCATGTGTTTTTACCTGGTGTGAACACCACAGAAGGTAAATTACCTCAAAGAGCACAGACCGGAACTGGAATTGGATTTATTTCGACCTCCCTCGCCACCAAAAGGTCTCACCTGGCAGGATGACAGGTTCCCAAAACTCCAATAAACAAGCTACTTGAGTCTTTTGCTTACAAGCTCTGGTTCTCTTGTAATTGTGCACCTAACTAATGAACCTAAACGCACCAAATACAAAAATGCAACAAAGTAAATTTTTTCACTCTGGTTTGGACCAAAGGAAACAAACTGTAGGTGTGATCGCACCCTTAGATGTTATGATTACTCAGTAATCAAGTAAGACAATGAGTGTGGTCACATTAAACATCACCTAAATGTGTCACCCTATCAGCATCTATGGCAGAAGGAGTCGACTGTGTTGGTTCTTCTAAACCTCGGTCACATTACTGATTCATATATATGGCAGCAGCGAGTGTGCAATACTGAGATTAGCATGCATCGCTAAAACATGTATTCAGGAACCACTTGTGACCCTCCCCATTTTCCCAAGTTGTCTTCAGGGCCTGCTGTTAGCGTAAAGGCTAATGACATCTGGGGGGGCTGGGTGTGTGTATGTGTGTGTGTGTGTGTGTGTGTGTGTGGAGGGGTAAAAGGTGTGCACCCTATCGCTTGCTGAGTTGATATGAACCTCTGCAGACACCTAGGGTGGGAGGGGTGGGGTGGTGTGGGGGAGGAGGGGGGGGTGTGACCTCACCCCTGACGTAGGACCTGGCACCTGGCAGCCTCACACACACACACACACACACACACACAGACAGACACACACAAACACACACACACACACAGACATGCACATATAAATGAGCCTTCATGCACACAGAAACAGACTAACGCTCATGCATGCACACACACACACACACACACACACACACACACACACACAACCTCCGCAGCCCTGTCTGCCACCTCCAGGTCTCCTGTTGGCAGCCGGCTGGCTGGCGCAGTGGGCAGTGTCAGATAAGAGGATACACACAGACTGTGTTTCCAGGTAAGGTGTGTAACAACAGCGGAAATCAGGGAGCTGATTAAAGTCTCGTCGGGTGAATAAAACATAAGGACATTCATTATGAGAGACCCAGGTAATTAGTACGTGTCTTAGGTTTGCACAAGTGGAACGTACAGTAACAGCAGCTGCAAAGGGATCCTTTAGAGCTCATTACACATTTGAGGACAAGTCAAAGAGGCGGAGAGGCACGCAACATGAAAAAGATAAATGAACCAACATCAATCGAGTCTCTACAACCGGCTCGATCGTCCCAAATAAGAGCTGAATAAAAACTAGAATTTCATGAGAATCACAGGTAATCAGGATGGGTCTTAGGGTTGTGCAATGGAATGTGACTGTAACTGCATATTAAGGCAACGAAACATAGAGCAACATTTTGGGCAACTGTGCCCCAGCATTACTGCT
The DNA here is from genome assembly GCF_046629955.1 of Centroberyx affinis. Lineage (NCBI taxonomy): Eukaryota > Metazoa > Chordata > Actinopteri > Beryciformes > Berycidae > Centroberyx > Centroberyx affinis. Next base: position 9,455 of record NW_027279957.1, read on the forward strand.
TTAATGCCATAGGACTGCCTTGTTCAGAGGAAACATCTGAATATATTTCTGACCGTCTGTCTCACATTGTTGCCTGTTGCTGTGAGCGTTTCCCTTCTACGTTGCCAAAACAAATTGCTTCGTCTATCACCGGGCTCATACAGTGGAGGAAAAGTAAAAGAGATGGAGAGGTGAAAGTGAAAAAGATAGATGAGCCAACACCGATTCAGTTTCTGCAGCTCTCTTGATCATCCAAAATAAGCACTTGACCAAAGCTAACATCATCGACTGGAGCTATATTTATGGCAATGTGCAGATAAAATATTTATATAGTGAGTCATAAAGTCTGGTCTTGGAAAACAGCTGCAGGGATATTAGACACTGCAAAATTTTGGCAATTAAAGTACTCCATTTCTCTGCCTGGATATGCTATTATATATGGTATATTATTTATAGTATATCTATGAAAAAACAACTTCATGCAACTTCTACACTATCATCCCTCACCTGAGAGTACAAGCTTTTTCTCACAAGTTTGTTGAGTGCCCTATTTTTGCAGCACTGTTTTAATGTTTGATATTTTTTTAGATGTTCTTCTCTCCATTTAGATGCCGGTCCACAAACTGTCGCTGTTAACGGAGAACAACGATGAACTTGATGTGATTTGACTTGGCTCGGCTATTTACAGATTCACTACAACTGGGCAACAGACCTGCTGTAAAACCTGATCTTTGGTAAATAATGGATCACGGCACTATCAGGTACAGAGGTGGATCAGCCTCTGTATCCCAGACTAAACATTGGCCAAGCTGCAGGGATGAGTTATGTCTATTCCGGTCTATAGTTTCATGATTTCGAATGAAAAGCAGTTAATTAGGGATGAATAAAACATGGCGGTGCTATCGGTGGCTGTACGGTTGGTGTTTGGTGTCAGATGGGGGATCCAAGTCACAGCAAGGCCAAGATGAAAGTTAATAATAGATTGAACGTACAAAAGTCCTGTTCCAAGTCCTCATATAGACACACTCTAGACATCCAGGTGCTTGTGAGGTGCAGATAACCTGATTGTAACACTACCAGTCTCTGTTAATGCCTGTTAGCATAACAATGTTATCTATTCTTTCTGTTTTACAGCCTGTTGATATTGTACACATTCAAACATATAAAAGTTAACATGGCTAACATCATCATCAACATCATTGGCTAGCAAAAATACACATTTAGAATGGGTTGCTGGGTATCGAAAATATGTAGTTTGGATGGGAATCTACAAGTTGGGTATGATTTTTCTACTTTTTCCTCTAGTGTTTTACTCAACAACAGAATGTAACTGAACATAAATAGATGTAACTCAATATTGAATGTGGCCATTTTGTGTCCTGAACCTGAGGGAAGATCACACCATCCAGTGTCCAAGAAATAACAGCTAAGAAGAAGTTTCAGCTGTGGAAAAACTCTCCTCAACCTCTAACATGGACTTGCACAAAGCTTACGGCTAGAATACATTACAGGGGAGCATATGTCCTGAAATCTGTGTTATCCGGATCTCTGAAGGACAAACTCTTGCATCTTGTCCCCAGTTTCCTGTACACAGACAGAGCTCATTTAACAACGCTCTCTGCTTCCAAATCCAGCACAAAATGAGACAAAATACCACCGAGATCCAGAGGGGCGTTATGGAAATGCGGTTAGAATCAGGTCATGTTTGACATTATGCACATTATGTACAGAGGAATAGAGGGACAAAAAAGAGCATTAATGCAGCTATTAAGAGACCCGTTCCCTAGTCTTCTTCATTAAGCATACAAAGTTCTCACACTCACAGTGAATCCTCCCCTTGAGATGAAATTCTAATGTGATATTAAGAGAACTGGGACAATGGCAGCTTATTAACATGAAGCTGAGGCAGGCAGGCCGCCGTGTTCCTGCCTGTGTAAACAAGCAGGCGAACGGAGCATGAGAACATACTAGAAGATACAACCTCTGACTTCACATAGTTCAGCTCCGTCTCCCAGCTAATCCGGAGAGTTCTGTTCACATCAGCCCGGCAAGTTGGTAATTAGTTTTGCGAGTCGTTATTCACTCTCAGTCGGCTGACAGCGTGTAGGTTTGTTTGCAGCAGAGGTTGGAAATCGCAGCTTTTGTATTGAAAGCGGCAGAGTGAGGATCGGCTCTCCTTACAAACCCACGCTAAATTAACCCGAGACACGAGGGCAAGCAGCTGCCTACACAGTTTGCTGCTGCTGATAAGTGTAGGTGCGTAAATGTAAAGCATATATACTATGTTTGTGTTTTCACAGGTATGAAGTTTTTCAACTAAGAATGTGACTTTGGAATTAGTTGTGTAGTTAGTTTTACTGTTATATATAGTCATGCATGTATAGTATAATTTACGGTGTGTGTGTGTGTGTGTGTGTGTGTATATTATGTGCATATGAATGTACACATTGTAGTGTGACACCCCCAAACAATTTTCCACACCTCTCGTCACCTTTGCAGTGAAAAGTTTATCACCTTGGAAACACATCCTCAAGCAACACGTCTCTCCCCAGCAGAATCTCCCAACTGCAACTGTAAACAAAAACATGTTGTTTGTGAACTCAAAGCAGCGCACAAGTGTCAGAAAGTGTCACCGTCATCAAACCCTCACCGTTATGCCACAGGAAGTGAAGAGGTGTGGGTTCAATTTACCAAACATCTGTTGTTATGATGTGGCCCTGTTTTAATGGCATGACGGCAACACTGCAGTGCAAAGTGCAGTTTGCCAAAGTAAGCAGATTTTTATTTCCTTGTGACATCAGTTACATTTTTTTGAGTAGAAGATAAAAGATTAAAAGATTAAAAAAAGGTCTAGGTTTCACCTTAAACTGATGGTAGCATATAGGTTGTGGGGGGATGAAGAAATGTCTAATACTTATTGAGCTGGATATTGAGCTTTATATATAGTGGTAAATTGGAGCTTTAGTAAACAAACATTTCTCAGAGGTAGAGATCATTTGTCATTGAGCTCATTGGTTGAGTTAAATCTCAGTGGGTGGAGCCAAAGAACCACAGAGTGTAAATTAGCTAAGAGGAAAACTTGAATGGCAAAATATAAATAAAAACATACTGTATATGTCAATTTTATTTATTTGTTTTTATCATTCATTCATGACCATGGCATTCATGATCCTGGACGGTCAGCAGCTAGCTAACAAGCTTGCCTAGACAGCTATAAGCTAGTATGGCTAGTATCAAGTTGGAAGGTCGGCTAACTAGCAAACCTAGATAACTTAGTATGGCTAGATTGTATTTTTTCAGTTAGCGTTAGGCTTCAAAATAACCTCATTTCTTACCTCTTGCCTTTTTCACTGAGCTTCAGTCTAATGTTACTTAGTCAGAAAGACTGGTTCTTTGGCTCCACCCACTGAGGTTTAACTCAACCAATGAGATTATTTCTACTTCCAAGAAATGTTTTTAGACCTAAAAGCTCCATCTGCTATTCGGTCTCAGCCAAGCTTCTTCTGAAAGGTTCATATTTAGAGGGAAACATAAAAGAATTGGATCCTTGTTTGCCAACTCAGATAAACTCTCCTCTCCAGGTCCAACTCCTGCTCTCCCATGACGGAGGCTGTGCTGAAACTCAAGCTCCCTCCTCTGTAGTCCTTTGGTATTAGTGTGGCTCTGGGCTAACCACTGCTCTACCTCTGTTTCTCTCACCTAGTGTTTTCTGACCTCCCTGACACAATCTTCAGACTACAGTTTCCCTGACAATTTTGGCTCGGTGTCCTGGAAACACCTCTTAAACAGCATTTAGACCATGTGACACTAAAGCTCTACACTGAAACCAACACTAATGTAATTCTTCTTGGTGGCGTGCCGGCTCCTCTAGGCAGCGTGGCCCAACTCACCTCTCGGAGCGTAGATGAAACATTGACCCAGATACAGAGACGAGGACCCAACTGGTCCTCTGTCTACCATTCTGGGTCTCGGAGGCTGGTTGTGGAATCAATGACCACCCCCGAGTGTGATACTGACAGCCAAATGTCAGCTTGCTGTACTGCAAGCCTTTCTTCCACTGCGTAATTTATTGCGTTTAGATTAAATCCGGTGAAATTCAATATTTTAATTGAATGTTTAGAGCCTGAGTGTTCAGAGTGATAAATTTCCATTGGCGCCCTGCGCTCCACTATCATGTTTCTCGGCCTAATTACATTTGCATAAATGATGTTCGTCATTATTATCACTGGTTGGGTAGGCACTAGAGGGGTGAAGGAAGGAGCTGTGCAGTGTGAAGGGGCAAGGGCATGCTGAAAAGGACACTGGCATTGATGATCCATTTTTTTTTTGTAATGACCCAAAACAGAGCTGAGGATACTTGTCTTGCCAGTCCAGTGAGAGTGGTAGCTTTCCATCCAAATGAGTTTTCCAAGCAGTAAGCTTTGGCAATATCAAGTCTCTGTCCCCGGACAGCCATTGACTTGAATGACTAAACGGCAACAGTTCACCTCAGACAGAGTCGAGCCTGTTACAGGCAAACTATCAGCGTGTGACCTATTGTCTGAGATCAATGAAAAATAAATTTATCTCATCTTGATAATGTCGAGCAAACCTAATGTAAAGACAGTACAGTTTATTTTGCGTTGACCTTTACCTGTTGTTCATTTATCATAGTTACAGAGAGGACAGCCAGGGAGGATGCTACACATTATTACTTAGGAGCCAAAGGGTAAGGTACACACCAGTATGAGAGGTATGACAAAGTACAATATGATATGAAATTATGACATGAAATGAGACAAGGACCAGATAAGATATGATACAATACAATACACAATTATTCAACTTTGTTTGTTTATTTAGGGCCACTGATTTGACTTATGCTCACAGCACATATAGGAGATCAAAAACAGCACACACAACAAGAAAAAGCAAAAGCAGTACAATATAGCTGGAAAGAGAATTAAGCCGCAAAATGGCAGATTAATAAACACCATATTATTAGGTTATCTACAAGCATCATGTAAGCTTATATATTTCCTTTTCAGGGCTTCAACAGCTGCAGTATTCATCCTTTCAACTGTAGAACCGAAATCCAAGTGAATGTACCACACAATACCCCTCCCATTAACCCACAGCGGGTCTCTGTCAGGCTTATAACTAATGGCAGCGGGTAAGGTGATCCCTGGTAACAGTAATACCACTTGTGGTCGTATGTACACAGTGCTTCAGTCCTCTCAAGTGGGTGTCAGCCACTGATGCAGGCAGGGTGTGAGAACAATATGTTCTCAAGGAGGAGAGAGGGATGGGAAGAGATGAGATGAGAGAAATGGGCGGTGTCCTGAGCGATCGAGGGCTATTCCATTTCTCAAATGGAGAGACCGAGGTTACTTGAGGTCTTCTGACCTGTCGAATGTGTGAGTAGACAGCTTTCCACAGCAGGCTGATGTATAGCCGGGGCTAGCTCATTATATGATATCATTTGACTGATTACTCTATTCTACCCAGCCCCCCTCGACCCTTCCCCTCTCTACTCGACTCTAGCCTACTTTACTTGACACTTAATTCGGTCATTATGTTTTGCCCAAACAATAAGGAATTAGTCATTTATTGATAGGCTACTTTGTAACACTGATAATTGTAGTATTTTGTCCTAATTGTTATACTATCTCAACAATTCACCTGATTTTCAGGTCAAACACCCTCTGGCAACCATGGAGATCCTCAGCTCTTGGGCAACAGATGACAGTACGACTTGGCCATCTCAACAGTATTGAAAAGACATAGTTACTTTTACCATTGTTATATTTGATAGATTTTGTGTTTAGATATGTCAGATTGTTAGCTAGCTAATAATAGAATCAGCTAACCATCACTGTTTTGTTGTAAACACATCTGATTTGCGCACTAGCTAACATATCTAGTAGAAACTGTGGTCATGTGATAGCATTAACATTGGTTATTTTGCTAATTTACCCTGCTGCCTATTTAGCTGGCTAACAATGCCAGAAACCAGCTGCTTGTAACTGAGCTGACTCTTCAAGCTACAACTTCTACTTCTACTCTTTGGACTATAGTAAAGACTGAAACCAGATGGGAAAGGGCTAAAGACAAGACAGTTTCCTGTGTCACAGTAACCTAAATTTGGAAATAAATCTACCTTATCGCTTTTACTTATCATGTTACTGAATTGATCTACATCGATATCACTACAATCTTTTTCAGTCTCTTTTTGTAGCCCGGTTGTTTAGCCATTTCAGCCAATGGACCTCCATGATGGCGCCAGTTGCTAGGAGATTTGTGAAGCAACTGCAAAGCCTCTATATGATATTCTCAATCATACTCTATTGCAGTACACTGAAAAAGAATGCTATTTTCACATTTGTGTGTCTAGTTTGGGACAAAACACAATGGGCCTCATGCAAGAACCGTGGGTACACACAAGTGATCTTAAAATGTTCTTATGCCTACAGTTTAAGCAACTGTTTGGCATTCAACAATATATCAAGATTTTCCATTGTTTGTAGGTAAGAACAAACGGTGCTTGGACCACTCTCACTCTTATTTCAGTATGCACAGATGTTATTGCGCTGTGTGCCAGAGTTGAAGTAGGCAAAAGCTATTTACATTATGAAGACACATAAGACAGTCTGTAATGTGGATGTCACACTACAGCCAAAGAATGAAATAAATATTATGTTGATAAATTTGTTTTAGCCGTTACTTTATCAATAATACTCCTCTCCAACAACATAAGGAAAATATTAAACTGATTTGAAAAGGGCATGTGGAGAGCAAAACAAGCAGACAAGCTCTAAATTCAGCTCTAAGGATCTATAATTTGGATTGCTTCTTACCATCGTCCTCAGCTCCTCATGATTGATCCAGCAGCATGTTGTCTGCAGGTCTGTAGGTTCGGTCCAGAGGACAGCGAGAGTTCACACTCGTCAATGCAGCCTCTCCAATTATGGCTGCAATGCCACTCATCCATTTCTTATGTTTGGGCCTTGTCTTGTCCTACGGCTGACGTTTTCAGCATCCAATTTCAAATCGAACAGTTTCATTTCAACTTCACTAAATGTGCGGTTTGCAATCGATGCAGCATTACTTATTCCTTTCCATGCTTTACATTTATCTGGAGCTGTAACGCCACTGCTCACACTTGAAACAGTTATTTTATTTTTTATTTTATCTCTGCCTGTCTGCCTGTCTGCCTGTCAAATGCAATGGCGGTACTGACGTCTGCTGCCCTTGTGAGGGCTTATTGGGGTGTTTACTGTATATGCTAATTGCAAATTGTCAGGCACGTGCTTCTAATTTAAGATGAAGTGTGATTCATCAATGGATTTTTGTGTGTAAGAACAGAATTGGGGGTCGTTTCCTGAATCTGACTTTGTATTTTCTTACTTTTCTCTCACTGTGTTTCTAAAGAGCAAATTTAAGAAACCATTCATGCACGAGGCCCAATGTGTAGCACAAATGGGCAGAATTTATTCTGTTTTATAAGCTATACTTTGTGTAACATGAGCTGCAATTTAGCCATACCCACTACCAAGAAAAAAACAAACAAAAAAATACACTGAATGTAAATAATTGAGCAGAGCTCTGAGGCTTAAACGGGACAGATTTTTCAGGATGACATCAGCGCAGGCTCTTGTTTGTATAACGTCTGCTGACTCTTGATTAAAAGCCCGCTCAGATTTTCACCCGGAGGACTTCTCAAGAGGAGTAGCCTGGCTTCGGCTTCACCGAGCGACCAGATCCTATTAAGAACTGCCTTGTAAGAGGTTTCCTCCTCTTCGCTCCGGAAATGTCTGCCGTAATGTCTCCCCTTCTTCACCACTTTGGAATGCTCTTCTCCCCCCCCCCCCCCACCACCCCTCTCACTTTCCCCCCTCTCTCTCTCTCTCCCCCTCTCTCTCTTTCTTCACAATTCGCTCCCATGCTGGGAAAAGTAAGTGAGAAAAATGATTAAATCATATTTTAGAGGGGTGGGGGCTGGGCAGGAGAGAGCGGGGGGGGCTCTTAAAACAACACTGGGTACATCGTCAAAAGGCAATTTTGGTGCTTGGGTTACAGCCACTGACGGGCCGTTACAGAGCGCCCTATGGTGTGGGGCTGGTGGTTAAAATATGAGTGGGGCTGAGAGGACCTCCTTATAGTGATTGAGGAGGATTCCCCACTGTTCAAGGCAAGCTGGAGGTTAGAGCCCAGAAAGATTCACAGCACACCGCTCCACTGGACACGATAAACCTGTCTTCCAGATTCCCCTAAATAAAAAAAAAAGAGAGACAGAGACAAGAGGTGAATCTATTTCGTTAAACTTCCGTGGATTAACGTGGGTCGAAATGCTCGTGAGGGAGAACAAATAGCAAAGTCAGGTCATCTTTGATTTGATTGACTCACCACCACACATTTCCAGATGGAGACCCTATCTTCCCGTTCAAGGGAAGCGGGGCATTCTCATTCTCATTCCCCCCCCCAAAAAAAAGCGGGGGAAACCGATAGCGTAATTTGTCCGCATGGGGAAGCTCCTGTCGCCACTGAACCTTTGTTGGAATTAAGGCCCATAGAAGGTGGGGACGCCCGGGGGACCCTGATGTTGTCTGAAAAGTCGGGAGTAGGGTTACTAGAGGATCCCGTCTCTTGAGTCCGACCCCCCCACCCCCCCCCTACCCTCCCACCCCCAGGACGGTCCGATACAGGTAAGGTAATGAACGCACCGCTTTATGACAGCGAGACGGTAAGTGGTGCCATTGTCAAAAAGGACCATCCAGCGGGGTTTCGTGGGGTTAAGTGTCATGTCAAAGGCTCCTATTCTTCTCTATTCTGTTTGAACCGCCGTCCCTCCACTTCACAGATGTGCAGGCCCCCTTCACTCTCCTCCCCCCCCCTACACACACACACACACACACACACACACCCTCCAAAAGTCCCTGAAACGCTGCTTTGATTTGACCCCTTAATTTGATTGGATTATGTTTTTTCTTCGCTTTTGTTTTCTTTTTCATCGCTGCCGACTTCAAAGCGGGGGCTTGTGACAGGCGGGTACAGTGAGAGGCTGTCAGTGGCCGACTTCAAACGCTGCCATATAATGCCACACTGTCATAACCAGCTACCTGGGCCCCTTGTTATGATGTGAAGATGATATGCCCCCCCCCCCCCCACCCCACCCCACCCCGCTTCCCCCAGACACACACACACCGCAAAGTGCCCTATTATAACAAGCATTCCTTTCCATTTTTCAGTCTTTCAATACAGGTTGAATAATCGTTTGAATTTGCCGTGCACCACTGTGGATACTTACAGTGACAGTCCTATATGAAATACATATGGTGGGAGCTACTTCTGTCAGACATATTCCTCGGACGCCAATGAATCACACACAGTTGAATCCTTTCTAATAATACTGATGAACCAGATGCCTCATTTATAAAAATATTCTTTCACTTTCTTTCATCTTTCACTCCTAGATTTCACCTTACGAGGATATGAAAAAAAAAACAAATGATCACATGTATAAGCATTCATACCTTGGATAATGACACAACCTAATTTGAGTTTCAGTGAGAGTCAGTAACCTGAAACAGTTTTTCATAAATCATAAACGTTTGCCTGGCTTGGATTTGCACCACATTTGTGCATGCGAACCTTTTAGAAATGAGACCCCAAGAGTTATCTTTAATTCTTTCTGGTCATTTCTGTTGGTGAATGAACATGAATATCTCAGTCCATGAGTCTTATCCGTTCTTTCAGCTTTCAATACAGAATCCATTTTGCATCCTTCCTGGTAAGTGTTCTGTAATGTGTTGACTGATTAACTGATTAACTTTTGATTGTTTTTGCTAAATTGAAGCTTGCCAGCTACCAAAGAAATCACATTCAAGGCATATGGAACATGTGTATGCATGCTGTTGATTTGCCCAAAGTTTTAGCAGAGGAAAAAAGACTAAATGCGATAGCTGTGTGTTTCATCTTCGGATTCAAAATGGTTCATGTGCAGAAGCAGCCACCGGTCAAGCTACAGTCATTAGTCGGTATCGTCATCTGATCACCTGGGCCAAATCTTAAGCAGGTTAGTATGCTTGTAGTATACTTGATATACTTCTCTGTGACTGACAACAGATTAAAATCCACACAGCTGGTATTCCATATAGGTAGATTAAATCTGATACTAAGAAAACAGACAGGAGGCTGGAAAGCTTCTTAGCTTCTAATGTTAAAGATTGTGGGTTTGGATGGTCTTTGGATAAAAAAAGATCCTCTGCTGATCATGTGGAAAAAAGAGAAATCTAAGGCACTCTTTAAATGATTACTAGCCAAATAGAATAAAGGCTTTTTAACAGATTTTTGGAGTGCATTGGATCTCCCTTTTTTTCAACACAAAGACGTATTTGCAGGTCTAGTCTGTGGATAGTCACAGCTGACCTAGCATGGACCTGATCATGGGGTTTTTGGAGGCCGTTCACATTCATCCAGGAAGTCGTGTCCACACAAGGCCAAAGGAAGATGCACATGTGGACATTTCTCACACAACTATTCCCTCCATATCTGTCCCCGTCTCTGCCTCTCTCCCCTCTCTCTCTCTCTCTCTCCCTCTCCCTCTTTCTATCTCCTTTCGCCTCAACACAACTTTCCCCTGTCACGGCATATTAAAAGTGGTTTACATGTGCATGTCCAATGTGATGAATATGGATGTGACCTCTTTCTCTGGCGCCTGGCCGCCCGCCTGCCCTCTCGCCGGCACCCCCCAGGCACAAGACACCACTTCTCAATGAGCACAGCGTGCATAGGAGACAGAGCTTTACCCCCGCTGAAACACACACACACACACACACACACACACACAGTCATACACATATAGCCACACATGAACACGCACATATACATACAAACACACAGCCGACTCTCTCATGCTCTCGCTTTTTCTCTACTGCCTCTCTCTGCTGACCTTTCACAATGTGTTTTACATAAAAATAAAAGAAGAAGGGGGTAGTAAATGCCTGAAGACTGAGGGGAAGGAGGACGCTGATTTATAATTCATGTTTGTGACACCTCTAATGAAACAGTGGCCCCTGGTCTCTATGTCTTTATATGTGGGAGTTCAGGACTTGAGCATGTACATGTGTGTGTGTGAGCGTGTGTATGTATGTATAAATATCTTTGTGTGTATTGGTCTGTGTGCATCGGTTTGTGTGCGTGTGTGTTTTCATCAGGGCTAAAGCTCTGCCTCCTACGCATGAAATAAACAATTTTATTTGATTTATGACAGCGTTTTAAAATGGAAAATATATTTAGAAGCAAAATATAATGAAGAAAAATTACATTAAGAAAATTACATTAAGCCAATACATTTTATAGTATAGTGCACCATGTTGATTTCTTAACAATCTCAAGTTTCACCGACTTAAAGCAAACAAATAATCTTTTTTATTTTGCTAATAAGGGATAAACCACATTCTTCCCATTCTAGCACAATTTGTTTTGTTTTTTAAAATAACACCGATCAACAAAAATCTTTGACAAGACTAAAATATTTTCAGAAAGTCACCTCATTTGCATCCGAAGCAGATGACAGGGAAAAACTCTTTGCGCACGTGTTTATCAAAGCCCTGATTCGGTCACTTTAATTGGCGTTCTGTTACCTTGTTAAGACTAATTAGACAATAGCGAAGGTGACGGTGGGTTTGGCAATTAACACACGGGAGACGAGCTCAGGCTAATCACCACAGGCTGCCTGGTGGCACGTAAGATGTGAGGCTGGCACATAGCGGCACACCCACCGCGCCGCACGGGGGACGAAACCGCATCCGTCTCATGATCAGATACGTATCTCCTGTGTCGAATGGAAAATAGAGAGGCTGTATATGTTTGTTAGAAGTGGGAATGTACTGGTGTGTAAATCTCTGTGCATGTGAGTGTGTGTTGTGCTCCTCGTCTGTGTGTGAAGGAGAAGATACAGTTTTCACTTATCCCTCCCCCTTCTCACTTAGACAGGCATAAAACACACACACACACACACACATACCTGGGCAGACCAGAGGAGCTTGTTTGGGAAACGAACATCGGTCTCTCCTGTGGCAGACAAAGAGAAGAAAACATCACAGTCGCCCACAACCTCTACGACAGAAATCTGTAAAAATGTGTTGGGTAAAAGGTTCCCAAAGTGACAAAAAAAAAACTCAACAAAACAAGGTTGAGGGAAGCCAGATATGACTGAAAAATAAAATTAACACTTTTATTCAGGCTTACATTTGAATACATATAACATCGAATCTGCTCTTGCCTACCCTGTGTCTTTCACTATGCTTGTCCTATATAATTTTGATCACCATTGATTGTGTTTAGTTAGATCTAGCTAGACACATTCTCTGTAAAGTCCTCTGAGACATGCTTGTGATAAAGGGCTATACTGTATAAATAAACAAACTTGACTTGAACATGTATAAATCTGGCTATATCATGGCCCAGAGTGTACACTTTACACTAACCTTTTTCCAATAGAAACATCCTCAATGAGGCAGCAATTTTTAAAGCTGCAGTTTCTAATTTGACATTATGAGTGACATTATGACATTATTCATCTATATTGTACCTTATTTTATCCTGTACTATTGTAATATGCTTTGGCAACACTCAACACTATTCCTGCCAATAAAGCTTTTTCTTAATCTGAGTGGTTTCCTTCTTGTTTTCTCTTAAAATAAGATACAGAACATCTCAGCTTTATTCCTTTTACATTTAAGTTATTGATTTTCAAGTGGTGCACTTGCAGAAATACAAACCTTAGCAATTCAATAACTCAATAGTTGATTGTCAGCGGTACTTTCCCAGACGAAATACCCCATTCCAAAACCAAAATTTCCTAAAAGCTGAATGAGTAGGATGTGGAGCGGGTGGGAGGAGGAGGGAAATTACACATTGTAGCTATTAATGTCCTTGAACTCTGGTCTTTCCCAAGCCCGCTGAACAATACGCCCTCTATGAGGCTTCGTGACACGGCGGGGACAGAGCGAGGACGCCGCGAGTGCCGTGGCACCACTACACCAACACAGTGGCATTGGCAAGCGTCTGTCAGCGGTCTGGGGTTGAGTCATGAGTCAAGCACGTCTTGCCAATCTATGAATGTGTGTATACATAGAGGAGGGGGGGGTGCACTACTGTACGATTACTCATGTGAGGACGGAGGGGTGTGCTGGGGAGGGCAGGATGTGGAAGGGTTCAAATGGACGAGGGCAAATCAGGCCCTCTCTCACCCTTTCTTTCTCTCTCGGTCTCACGCACACACACACACACACACACACACACACATACACACATATACACACATGCACATATACACATACATGCACATATGCACAGGTTTTTGTATATTTTTTTACATTTTATTTGCAAAAAATAACAACAAAACCAGGCAGATTGATGCACAAAATGCAAGCACGCACGGATGTATGCATATACACACATGCTCACACACACACATGCTCACACATACATGGGCAGATGGATGCATGCGTGCACACACAAACACTCTCTCTCTCTCTCTCTCTCTCACACACACACACACACATACAACCTTCTATATCCACTATCATCTGTCAAAAGCAGGTTTCCCTCCCTGGCACAGTGTGTGGATTATGACCAGAGCGGGGAACGTTCAAAACCCAAATTCCTTTGGCCACGATTTGTTTTCTTTCCCATTGATCACCAAGCAGCTGCTGACTGATTCTCAGCATAGCCAACATAGCCACAGTGTTTTCTTAGCCTTTCAGACATGCAGACAGACAGGGTGAGAAGAGAGAGGAGGTGAGAGGTGGAGAGGAGAAGGCAAAATTGAGTGCGGTGAAAGAGTGTGTGGGAGACGGAGAATTGGTCTCTGTAGCTTGCCATCCAGAAACATGGAGGCAGCTGTAGCTTGAAGGTTAGAGAAGCAGATATTTGACCAGAAGGTCAGCAGTGTGAATCCCTGAACCGACGAGGAAAATCTGGGCAGGGGAAATTAATGAGAGACTCCCTCCCATTCCTCAGCGAGAGAGACGTGCCCTTGAGCAAGGCACTTAACCCCAGCTGCTCCAGTGGAGCTGCTCAGTGGCAAACAACAGACGATTTGCAGGATTGTGTCAGAAATCTCTAAGCAACCACAGATGGCGCCATTAGTGGAGAATTTGCTGTGTGCAAATAATATATAACAGAGAGAGATAAACTAAAACAAAATATTGGTGGTGTGGGTGTAGGTCAGTTCAGTAATATTATAAGTAGAAGTGAATGGTCCATTGAGGTACATTTGTTTCCAAAATTACCATGACACAGGATGCTGTCTTGTCTTTATCTATTGTCCTATAGTCATTGTCCCTTCTCCGAAACACACTGTTAGATTGAGAAGAGTCAGCTCAGCTAACCTTCAAACTGCTGTTGTTGCCATTGTTAGCTAGCTAACTAGCCAGCAGGCTAATTTAGCAAAGCATCCGATGCTAATGTCAACATGTGACTACTAGCCAGTAGGCTACTAGCGCTAACGTTTGCTTCTGCTAGATGTGTTAGCTAGTGCGCAAATCACATGTGTTTGCAACAAGACAGTGATGGATAGCTGTTTGCTAACAAGCTGAGATTATCTGAACACAAAATCGATCAGATGCATCAGTGGGGAAATGATCAACAAGAGGACAGAAATTAACCACATCTTTTCAGTTCTTTTCAGATGGCCAAGTAATACATTTAGAAACTCACAGCTACTGTTGCCCAAGAGCTGAGGACCTCAATATGGCCGCCAGACAGTGCTTTACATCACATGCGTTAGGCTAAATCACCTGATAGTTTGTAGTGGGCAGCTCCTGGGTGTGTACTTGTATGTGCGTGTAGCTGGGTGGTGCTGGAAGAGTCAAAAATAAAAAAAACATTGAGAAAACAGATAAACAAAATGGAATGACTGTAGGCTTTCCGGCACTCTCGTTCGCTCCACCTTTTCATCCTCTGTTCCCTTGGCACCAGAGCCACCATCCTCCTCCTTCCATCCCTCCATCCCCTCTTTAATAAACGAGCGTTGGTGGTAATTGCCCAGTCTGGGACGACGTCATTACTCATTCAGATGTCCAATAACGCTGCAGCACCCCCAACACACACACACACACACACACACACACATACACATACACATACACATACACAGGATGGAGGCTCAGTCGGTACATGCTGATCCATATCATTGATCTCTCTCCCACCCTCCCCTAGCCCTCCCATACTCCATTTTTCATATTCAATGAGTGACTTGTAGATTTGGCCGCTCGATACAGATACGTCTCAATTAAGAGCAGTTCAGTGGGAGGCTGAGGAGGCCGGGGTCTGTATTGACATGATGCTGGACCGGCTTAGCGGCGGAGCGGCATCGAGAGCAGCGGTCAAAAAGTGGAACCGGACAGAAAGTAGCTCCAGAATGAACTTCTGATGTCAGAGATAGGCGTATTAAAATGTATTAACTTGCAAATGATCTGTAAAGCTACAAAGGGAATGTTTGGAGAAAGTTCAAGTCCAGTGATATATATCTGTTTGTAGAATAAAAAACTAGCTTGAAATCCATCACTTGGTAGTTCAAAAATATAAATAATTCTGTTTGCAAAAAATGTAGGAAAGCTTTTAGAATAGCTAATAACTTCTGTATTACTTTCATGCCAGTAATGAAAGAGCAAGTGTCACTGGATGTGTCATTTTGGAACGAAATATTTCAGTAGTTCAAGAAAGAAGATCCTAAAATGAATATGTGTTTGTATTGAAATGTATTCATTTGCCGATGATCCCTGTATCTAGCGGTCAGGTTTCAGACAGGATATTTACATTTATCGACACTCTTATCCAGAGTGACTTACAGCGCATTACAACAGTAGAGTGAGTTTAAATTCCTAGAGCAGTGTTTCTCAACGTGGGGTCCGGGGACCACCAGGGGTCCTTGAGGCGGTTCCAGGGGGTCCCCAGCAAATTGATGAATTGCTTCACTATTATTTAATTTACAAGTTAACACAGTTAGAGAATGTAGATCATAGTTTCTCTGTTATCTCTCTACCTACAATACAGATAGTTGTGGAATTCTGGACAAAATCATATCTAACAATAAAAAATATTCTCAGATTTGGGTCTGAGAGACAAAATCTCATCAAATGGGGGTCCATGGCCCTATTATGTAGTAAATTAGGGGTCCTTGATATGAAAAAAGTTGAGAATCACTGTCCTAGATTGCCAGCATCACGAGAAACCAATGGTAAGGAGTTCTAGGGTCAAGGGTCAAAGCCACAGCGTCCAGGGAAAATTAGACTTACTAGACCTGAATCTGAAGGGGGGCAGGACCAGTGCAGCCCACTGGGCCCGAGCAGCTGATGAGATGTGGTTTCCCCGGTCTCTGCTGTCAAACTCCCCACAGCACCTGAGGGAAAACAGAGCAGCCTGGGAAAAATAAAGTAGGCCAGGGACTGTGGGTTTGATGGGGGGATAGACTGTATGGTGTGAGTGTGAATGAAATGGCCGGGGGGGTTGTGCTATTCGGTGTGTGTGTGTGTGTGTTTGTTGTGTGTATGTGCATTTGAAATTCCACTGATTTTTTGCAGAATGACAAGCAGTTACGTTTGAAAGGAATTAGTTACTTTTGTTTGTTACATTAAAAAGTAACTAGTTACGTTACAAAGTCATATATGGCTTGTGCTGCCAAGTGTGTTGTTGATCATTGTTTTAAAATGTATGTCAAGACTATTGCTCTGTTTTTGAAGGATAACACCGGTGTAATTTCAGTTTTTTCCTATATCACTATTAAAAGTCTAAACCCACTGATGTATTTGCCAGTCAGAAGCTCCGACTGTCTGTTCTGCTGCAGGTTCGCCCAACCTCACGGAGGTCATAGGTCATAATGTATTATTTTAAACAAAACATGTACGTTAGTTGAGTAAGTAAATTACCCTAACTAGCTTTTCTGAGTATATTTAACAATTCTTGTAATATTGATTTATATTAATTTAGTGAACCAAAGAATTTAAGTTAATAGTACCTTTTAGTAAACTCATGAATCTATACAAATTCATCTACCATGAGCAAAAGTTGACAAAACTCTGCCTTGACACAACTTTTTCACACTATACATTGTGTGTTTGTCATGTCAAGTAAAGTAAATTATTTATAAAGCACTTTTAGCAAAACAGGATTGTTTCAAAGTGCATTACAGAGCAACAAATGACTTAAAGATAAGAACAAGAGAGGACAAACAATGTGCGCTTTTTGTGCTTCTATCTGGTTGTATTGCACTTCATCAGTCCTACTTGGACACGGCGGTTAGAGTAGAATATAGAGAAGAACAAAAAACTATAGCAAAAAAGAACAGTAGGTATTTGCCTGAACCCTGCAGCCAAACATAAAGGGACCATTGGCTGAGTAAAATGTAGGAATGTGCCATCTTTTATGGGGGGAATGAAGAGAGTAAAAGCACTCTGCTACATAAAACGCATGTATATATATATTGGATTACAGTGCGTCTCACCGCTGTAACACATAAATCTCCGGGACGGGACTGTAAAAGGGCCAGGATGAAAGACCTGATTGGGTTATTTTGACTGATCTTCGGTGGAAGAGTTATTTTTGCCCGTGGACAGCCATTGCCGGCAGACACTCTATATGGCTGGGGAATTCACTGTCAGGCGAGTGTTAATATTAACCGTCCATAACAAAAGAGTGTTAGTCTGAGGAGAAAGGTAGTGTAGCTTGACACTGAACAGACACACCTGTATGATATCACGGCTGAAGCAGTGTGCGTTGTATATGTCTGCGGTTATAGGTTACATAGCGAAATATGTTATGTCTTTCATTTAGGTGATATAGACCCTGTACAGGATCTTTACATTAGTTCATTCACATTCATGCATGGTCTGATTTACACTCACTGCTCAGTTGAAATTGTACACCACTGCGCACCTGAACTTCTTTGTATAATGTAATTATGATTGGACAAAAGTCAACATTTTTTCCCCTTAAAACAGATGAATGAATACTTCTACCCCAGAATGCATTTCAACACGATGAAGAAAAATAAAAAATATTTATTCTCTTTATATCTACCAGCCAAATACTGTAGATTCACACCTTCAGTTCCTCACTGGTGGTCAGGTGCTATCCGATGCTGCAAAAGAGTGTGTGTCTGTGCCTAAGTGTGTTATAGGGTTGCACAATTATGGCAAAAATGGTATTTGTGCTAAATATTGTGAGCACGATTATTTGCTTCATTTTCTGAAAGTAGCAGCAGCTACAAAGTCTTGTTTTAACCATCATACGCCTTATTTACAAAATTCAAATAATAAATAATTACTACTTTATTCCTTCGGGGCGCAGCTACAACCCGAAGACAAACGTTACACAGAATCTGTACTAGTTTTTGTTGTCATCCGTTTTAAAACCAAAGTTTCTCCAAATGACAGATGATGGACAGATGAACGTTTTCCCATTCTGACTCAGGAAAAGGATTTTCCTCTCTAACGTCAGGCCGATCTATCTTTTCCATTTTGCTCATCGCTAGGTTTTTCCAAAGACGGTCTATGCACGGTTTCTCTGCCTGCTTCTCCATATTAACTTTAGTTTTGGACACATGCATGTAGCACATTCAACGGCTGTGATTGGTCAGGCATAATGGAAGCGCTTGATGTACCACGCCGGGAATTTCAGAGGAACTGCAAATAACAAACACTTCAATATCACCAAATTCTGAATTATTCATGGTGGATACATAAAATTGTGACATAAGATTATCTACAATTAATTATGCAGCCCTAGTGTGTTATGTGTCAAAGACACTGAATCCACTGAGTTTTTTAAACTGGGAGACTCAAGAGACGTGACGTTGACTTCAGCTCCTCATTCTGACCCAAACGCACTCATCTTCACTTTAGTCTCCCCTTCCTGTTCTTCCTCCCTTTCCACTCTTCCTCGCTTCTCTCCCTCTCTCTCTCTCTTTTTTTTACAGGCTTCAGGAATGCGGGGTCTCCTTAGTGATTTATAAACATACACATAATAAATGGGCGGCTGTAGTTTAAGCGGTGATGAAGCATTCTCTCTCTGGGACACAGTGCTGGCCTGTGTGTGATTTAAAGGGCTGACATTTATGGCTCGCAGGCCTATTATTCAGAGTGACTGTCTGTGTACAGACCAGCGTTTTACAGCGGCTACACAGAGGTGAGCCCAAAACTGAGCGAGTATCTGACACAGGCTAAATATTCAGTCAGAGCGGACTACAGTACGCAATACGTGCTGCTAAAGCTGTGGATGTTTGCCAAGAATATGTGGTCGTATCTACAGGACAGCACGCCTTGCTGCAACTAATCTTTCAGCAACCTAATCTCATGGTACAAGACATGCAGGTTTTATGTATATATGTCAAACTTCAACTGATGAACACACAATTCTGAATTCTGTTTTCTACTTCCTCAAAGTAAGCCCAATTTATCCAGGCTGCATTGAACTATGTGACTATGACTGCATGTTTGCCATAACCAAGAACGTGGTTATACCTACTGTACTATCTTGAAAATATCAAGTAAGATTCAAAGTAAGAAATTGTAGTCGCAATCCCATAGCTCTGATGCAGAATTCCTTATTGCCTTAAATGTCTTCGTCAGCGTATAAAGCAAAATGTCACCGTCGACTCCCTTAAATACCAGAATAGGTATCAATAGTCATTAGAACACAGGTGCTACTACTCACATAGTCTAAGTAGTAGACAGTACTAGACATAGAAATAGAACACACAGAGATACCCAAAGTAATCTCAATCCAAACAATAGAGAGGCAATTCTAGAACATTATCAATACAAAAATCAAGCACTAATACATATACTTTGGACCATATTTATATGTATTAGTGCTTGATTTTTGTATTGATAATGTTCTAGAATTGCCTTTATTGTTTTTATTGAGGTTACTTTGGGTGGTATCTGTGTGTTCTATTTCTATTTCTAATACTCTCTACTAATTAGACCTGTGTTCTAATGATTATTGATACTTACTGTAATGTTACATGTATGCCAACAGTATGCCAACAGTACTCTACATGAACTGGTTATTTATGCATGTACTGGAAGCTCTGTTGTGCTGCTCTGGTGTCTTGCGTTGTCTGGTATCCCACATTAATTATGAATGTTTTGCGTTTGATTTTGGTCCAAAGCGGGCCCAAATTATCCCAGCCACAGTTAACTGTGTTACTGTGTTCTCACATAACCCATAAGCTGTCTGACTCCCACCGACGAGCAGTGGATTGCAATCGACGACTCAACGGCCGACATCACTATCTGTCCAAGATAATAGATGACAATAATGGGAAACTGTCCCTAAGCACTCGTTTGGAGTCTTCCTGCCCATTTACTGATACCCTTCCTATTTAATTCCCCTCCTATAGCCAGGAAAACAGACACTTTGAGTCCATCTAGAGGGAGCACATTTACAATAAAAGGCCAGCTGAATCCTCGGCTCACGTTTCCTCCTAACCGTGGCAGGACATAAACCTTCGGGCCAGACCTCATTTTCTCGGCGCCATCTCCCGGACACGGCTACAAAAAATCAATAAGGCTGCACACAATCCTCTTAACTTTGGAAGCCATTGTGAAAATGTCTTTGTTGAAAGAATATGGGGAATATTTTTCTCCATTTTTGTGTCACTCTGATTTCCCGCTAATAAAGTAAGAAGGAGTAGCGTATTGGAGTTTGCCTGTTGCTAAATTAGCATTTTGCGAATGTGTTCTGCTAGTATTTTCTTGACACAGGTCTGCTACAGAAGCAGTCTGTTGATGTGCATTATAGCCACTCTAACTCAATTCCTCCAGCTGAGCAAGGAGAAATAATTCAATCGTGTTGCAAAGATAAAGAAGCCTGGAGCAGGGTGGAGAAATCTGCTCTGCCTGTATCAAGTTATACTCTGGAGATTAGCGCGTAGCATGTAGCGTTTAGCTGGTAGCTACACTGCATCAAGGCTGACTGTGATTCACATAGTCAATAAAGCAGGTTGGGTTATTGCATCATGCTGTTCACATAGGTTTAACTGTCACAACATAACACAAGTGCTTTCATAAAAGCTGCCTTCCAGGCTTGGATGGCTTAGTGCGTCTGACTGATAAAGTCTGACATCCACAGCGCTTCACTGCTTCTCTGGGAATGTGGTCAGAAAATGGCTGCTGCTCTTGATTACTCACAAGTCTCATGCCAACATTAACACACAGAGTGAGGCAGGGCTGAGAGGAGAAAAGGAACAGTAGGGATCTCTCTACGGAAACCACATATTAGGGTAAGATAAGATAAGATGAGATAAGATAAGATAAGATACATTTCATAGATCCCCAAGGGTTAACTGGGTCATTACAGCAGCAAAAAGTAGAAGTAGGTTAGCAAAGAGTAAAAAAGGTAATAAATACAAATAAAATTAAAGATGGGGGTCTCTATGATACTAATAAAATGTTTGAAGTAATGATCCATGACATTTTCATATAAAGTTCTGTTTTGCTACTCTCTATCATGGATTGCTATAACACATCAGTGCACTAAAGCTTTTAGAACCAAGCTGGTGTTTGGTTTGTCTTTCCCGGGAAAAATCCTCTGGCTAAGAGGAAGTGATGCATTTCAGGTTACCGGACACAGCAACAGTGGTTTGTTTAGAATAAACAGAAGAAGAACTGGGTAGTTAGCATGAGCAGTGATAGCCACCGCGGCTGAACAGACACAGAAAAGAGAAACTCAAACTTCATCAACAGAAAGGAAGGAAAAAGACGTCACAGTCCCGCCCCCACACTGTTTGATTGACAGGTGATCTCTGGGAAGTGCAGAAACACCACAGCAATGAGCGCTTAGCAACAAAGATGTCACCATATTCAAAAACAATATTCTGACAGATTAACACTTTAAATGTTGCTCCATAACTTCTGAAACCGGACCATCCAAAACTCTCTCTACAGCAAATTAAAGCCTTGACTCCTACATATTATGAGAAAACAATCGAAATGTGATAAAATAAACTAAAATAATAGTTGATCAACGTTATGATATCAACACTACTGTCTGTTGATTGGAATATATTGTGTCATTCTTGAGATTTTGCAAGTAATAAAAAAGTATCTAAAACCAATTTGATTATATCGCTAAAATGAAGTGGTCTAGTAGATTATATAAAAGGATAAAATGTTAAGCAGCCAACGGAATACATTTTTGAAAATAACCTTGCAAACCTCTAGTGGAAGTGGAACATACGGGATGGGAGGGTGGTAGGGGTTGTGTGTGTGTGTGTGTGTGTGTGTGTGTGTGTGCGTGTGTGAGTATGTGCATTTTTGTGTGTGTGTGTGTGTGTGCGTTTTTTCCCCAACTGGTTCCCCTCAATCTCCAGCACTCTCAGCATCTATTGCCTACTGCTGTACATCACCCTGACAGCAGGGACTGAGGCAGAGGCTCGGGGTGGGAGAGGTCTTCTAGTTTGCCTTATGTGATGGACAGGAATAGTCTGGAATCCCCAAAGCGGAAGTAACCTCGCATTGACCTCACCCTGTTGTGACTTACCTGACCCCTCAACTTATAACCCTTGACCCCTGATGCCTAATTCTGCCACACATGAATAGAAGTAGGCCCGTATTCTCATGAAATAGCTGCATTTGTCTTCATGTAGCTCCCATTAGAACTGAGGAGTTTATTTCCAGAATGAGCTAACTCTCCGTTTTAAAGGAGTGTCGGATCTTCTCATAAACTGATGAAAGAAAAAAAAAAGAAGAGAGACTTGCATACAAAGCATTGACATCTTTTAAGTTTAAATAAACATACCATTTAGCATTTATGAATAAGCCATTTATGAATAAGCCTTTTTGTAA
The DNA here is from genome assembly GCF_046629955.1 of Centroberyx affinis. Classification (NCBI taxonomy): domain Eukaryota; kingdom Metazoa; phylum Chordata; class Actinopteri; order Beryciformes; family Berycidae; genus Centroberyx; species Centroberyx affinis. Next base: position 32,272 of record NW_027279957.1, read on the forward strand.
AGTTTCTAAATTATGTCTACTGAACGTTTCACCTTGCACTTTACCATATGGACGATACAGTAAATCTTTCACAGCCAATAAAGGGTTAAAAGCAATATGTATGCTGCAAACAGAAGCCACTTTTCCCCAGAGCTGTGCAACGGTGATATTCTTCCCCCAGAAATAAACGACAGTGGAACAAGAAGTGGCACATAAATTAAAGTGGCAGCGTGATTGATGATTCAGAGAACAGCAGAAAGGGTGTTTGCATCGCTTTTGGTGGGGCTAGGGAATATGCACACACATACACACACACACACACACACCCATGCACACGTATATACACACATAAACACAAATACAACACAAAAAGACTCATACATGCACATGTGCACACACACACACGCACACACACCATTTGCCTTGTGTAACCACATCAATCCAAAGCCCCTCTGCAACATGCTAAAATACACCCTTGAGAGAGAGTGTGTGAGAGAGACACAAAATTAGGAGAGAGAAAGTGTATATGTGTGTATATGTGTGTGTGTGTGTGTGTGTGTGTGCCTCTATATGCGTGCATGTGTGTGTGTGTACCGTCCCTGTTTCCCCCCTCTCTAAATGAGCTCCATGCAATATTAAAAGATGCAAAATGAGTCTGCGAGCGAGGACGCATTCAGAGCGCCATTGGCGACTGACCTACCAAGGGCACCATGGGAAATAAGCGGACTGGGCATGCGATTTCACAGCAGACCAGTGGATATTGTTTTCCACGCCGGACCTATCCATCACTCCCCCAACATGTTAATTCTCCTCCAGACCATGAGCCATCCACGGGGGACAGCTACACATCCAGAGCGGATGGTGGACATATTGACCTTATTATCATGGTGGCCATTTTAGATTTACATCACACTCGGGAAAGAAACCACTACCCAGAAGATTGGCACATAAAACTAGTGTTACCATGTTCATAAGGGAGGACTTCACGTTTAGCATATTAGCTAGCAATTTCAGGGATAACATCTACAATGGAAATTGGTTAGCTCACTATCTAGTTAGCTACTAGCTAGCTGTTTAGGCTAGACTTTTGGACCGAATATTAGACTCCAGCCAAAAATCTGGAAATTGAATTAAGAATAGCTCCACAGCTATAAGGCCCTGCATGGTTCTGGCCTCCTTTGATAAGTAAGAAGCTATGGAAAATGGATCCACTGTCAGTAAACCTATAACTGTTACCATTCCAGAGATGGAGCAAGGGAAAAATTATTATTTACATCCTCGCCTAGTATATAATCTAAATGCAAACCTATACCCTTCTAGATTCTGTATCCATGTGTTTCTAATATGTTTTTCAGTGAGGAATCTGTGAAGTGATAACAACAGCAGGACCGAGCTGGACTGTACTTGCTCTTCCAGGTAGAGTTTCCCATGCCTGGACAGTTTACCTGAACAGAGATAAAGCCCATAGCTGCATGAATGTGAAGCAAGGCAGCACTGAAACATGCTTAGTCAGTCTTCCTTGGAAAAATAGTGGTAGCATTCAATAGAATAAATTAGACTGGGTTAGCACTAAGTTGAATAAGCTTTTGGACATCAGTAATGGGGAACTGAGGTGTGTGTGTGTGTGTGTGTGTGTGTGTGTGTGTGTGAGAGTGGGAGGGGGGGATTACAGGCTGAGGTCGGAGGAGCACTTAACACTGCAGGAGAATGTTCTGGGTTGAAGGGGAGGAGAGGGAAGGGAGGGGGGGGGAGTAGTGTTAATGAAGGGGGCAAGCTAGTATGAGATCAGCCCTCACCTTGGAACATGCAGGGGTCTGGTTTTACTGCAGCTCTTAGTGCCTCTTGGGGGGTGGGGTGGGGGGGGGGGATAGACAGATAGATAGATAGATAGATAGATAGATAGATAGATAGATAGAGGAGCGTGAAAAAGAAAGACAAGAACAAGAAAGATTTAGACAAGAGAGATACAGAACTACATATCTCAGAGTGCTAATAGGAGTGTGTAGATCATGCTGGAAGGAGGCAGGAAGAAAGAGGAAGGTGAGAGAGAGAGAGAAAGAGCGGTGGGAAAGAGTGGAGGAGGAGAAGAAAAAGAAGAAGAAGAAGGAGTAGGAGTCGGAGGGCGAGTGCACAGTCCGGCGCTGTCTTTTACAGCCCCATTCCAGCAGATGAGCAGCATCAATCTTTACCTCGCCACTGGGATCAGGACTGGCTGCTGCTATCAGCAGGCTGGGGGGGGGGGATATAAAATACACACACACACACACACACATGCATACAGTCCATGTACATGTAGTCTTTCTCTCTCTCTCTCTCTCTCTCTCTCTCTCTCTCTCTCTCTCTCTCTCTCTCACACACACACACACTGAAAGACAGAAAGACAAAAACAATGGAAAGATACAAGCATACAGTCCATACACATTTACAGTCTTACACACACACACACACACACGCATACACACACACATAGTAATTAGAAACACAAACACAATGGACACAAGCATACAGTCTATGCACTGGTCCAAGTCTCTCTCTCACACACACACACACACACACACACACACACACCGAAAAGCACATGCACTCATAAACAGGTAGACAAAGAAGGAACGGACACACACAAGCATACAGTCCATACACATGCACAGTGTCTCTCTCTCTCTTTGTCTGTCTGTCTGTCTCTCTCTCTCTCTCTCTCTTTCTCTCTCTCTCTCTCTCACACACACACACACACACACATATGCATGCTTGCTGACAGACGGGTAAACACAAGAAGGCGACAGATACAATCATGCAGTTCATGCACATTTACAGTCTCTCTCTCTCTCTCTCTCACACACACACACACACACACACACTCAGAGGCAACATGGACAGACACATGAACTTCTCACAACATGAAAGATGAATATAGTCATTTTTTCATAGAATTCTGTTGCATATCAATGTCATTGCCTAGCAACACACGTCTTCGGTCAAAAACATACAAAGTCACGTCTGCCACGTTGGCCATTAGGAAGCTTTTTGTGTACAGGCAGCAAATTAAAGCAGGAGGGGGTGCTGGGTGGGGTTGGAGAGGTGGTGGAGAGAGGGGGGGGGGGGCAACACACAGCAAAATAGAAAATGTTTTTTGAATTATACATTCCTGCCGTCAGTGACAAATTGAGAGAGGGATTCGTCATAAATCATAAGCGTGCCGCGCTGCCTACCCAGAGAATTGCTTGGTGGGCAGCAGCAGAGATTTAGGAGTCTGTTGTCGCCGAGTCTGGAGCCGCCGCTCTCACTCTGACTTACACTCATATCAAGCCTGTGTTCCCAGCACACTAACTACCAAAACATCTTTGTTCTCCCAGTTTTTTTTTTTTTTTTTGCTGTAGCGCTCTTTTGTCACCTCAGCATCTTACACTACGTGTTAAATTTCTCTGTCTTTTGCATCAAAAGCCTCAGTGTGGACATTCTCTTATTTACCGACAGTTTGTGGTTTTCTCTCGTCTTTTAATACATTATGCATGGTTCACGACTTACTGTGTGTGCTTGTGGCCGACAATTATATAGCCTGGTTTCTGAAGAGCATAGACACACTCGTAACTTTTCAACACAGCACGTTTTAATCACAGCATCATATTGTGTCAGTATGTGTTATGTGAGATATGTTGACACTGATGCATCCTTTTCAAGAGTGTATAGTTCAGGGTTGGGGAGAGATGGATTACATAAAACCTGGTTACAGTAATCCTATTACAAAAAAATAGCTACTGTAATCCCGTAAATTTACAGAAAAACCACAAAGTAAAAGTGTGATTAATTGTGATAATTGTTGGATATCTTAAGAACATTTTTGCAGTTAAAAAGCAGTTAGATAATGAGAGTAAACACACCAACAGTGTTACACATCTTGAAATAACAGCTGAAATAGAACTGAGGATGTTAACACTATTAGCTTCTATTTAATTACAGCCTGTAAGCTGCAATAACTCAGGTATTTACAATTGTAGCCGTTGTAGTAAGTCCTACATTGTTCCACATGCTTTCTGCACTAGTGGAGAAATGTTGCTCCACCTCTGAGAGGAAGTGATTAGAAAATTCTAATTTTGTTCCCTCTTCAGCTCTCACAAGGTGCAAAGAATGGTTTGGCACAAAGAAGTCTGAAAGATTTGAGTTTTGTATCACATGTCGTTTCTATGTCTTTTTAAGTGATATTGTGCAAAAGATATGTGTTCTTAGTCAACTTGCCTGGATGTTGGTTCATATTTCACAAAATATAATAGTAGTGGTGCAAAGATTGATTTTGTCAGTGCAATGATGCTTTCGGGAAACTTGACTCAGGTTACCCAAGATAATAAAATGTTCCGTTGAAAGTTTGAGCAATGATTTAATATAATACAAATAAACTTTATTCATACAGCACTTTTCAAAACAGTATACTGCAAAGAACTTGACAAATGCTAAAACAATAAAAAAGTGAAAGCCAATACGGTAAGCAATAAAAAAGAGGATTTAGTATCATCTCGGCTTATTGCAAGCTGGGAATCCTTGAAGGTGACACTTTCTCTCTTCACACATCACACCGCATTTAGCCAGCCAGACAAAACAGCATCAACCACAAATCCTCGACGCTGCATCGGCACATACGTCGCTATTCTGTTTACACCTTCATACAGCGGTGTCCTTCTCCCAAAACACCAGAGTTCCCACTGTGCTGGTGTGCTTTGGGAATGTTGGGGGGGGGGGGGGAGCGACTCTGGACAGTGTCTCATGTCTGGAGCATGTTCTGTGGGCCAGACACACCTTCAGACAAAACAGCAGGGTAAAAATCACAAAAGAGGTGGCCAAAAACACAAGCAGAGGAAGACGGGGGCCATCCATCATGGCAGCTAAACAAACAAACAGCAGCGAGGAGGAGGACAGAGAGGGCAGAGATGACCACCATGTTGTATGGTGGAAGGGGTGTGTGTGTGTGTGTGTGTGTGTGTGTGTGTGGGTGTGTCTGGTGCCCACATCTGCTGGGAATGTGCATGTTACGGTGAGGATGACCACCATGTTATATGTTTGAATGTGTGTGTGTTTGTGTATGTGGAGCATAGGAAAGGTAATGTTGGGTTGTACTTGGGTAGGTGAGTTCGAAGTTGCATGTATGTATGATTAAGATTACACCAGGTTTATGAGTGTGTGTGTGTGTGTGTGTGTGTGTGTGTGTGTGTGTGTGTACCAATCTGGTCTCACAAAATGAGCCCGATGTCCTGAGTTTTTATCCGATGTGACAAAAACGTGAACACGGTGTTTCCAATTTGTGCTTTTGTCACATAATCCTTTCATGGTGGAGGAAGGTAATCATATTATTTGTGTCGACAACATAATCTGTGTTTCAGAGTTCGTTCTCATTTCACAGATTTTTGTGAGACCGTGTCAATGTGTGTGTGTGTGTGTGTGTGTGTGTGTTTGTAGAAGGCATATGTCGTATGCCAGTTGATGTTGTATCTAAAGTGCTTTACAACAGTGGTTCTCAACGTGGGGTCCGGGGACCACCAGGGGTCCTTGAGGGCATTCCAGGGGTTCCCCAGCAAACTGATGAATTGTTAAACTTCACCATTATTTCATTTACAACACAATTAGAGAATGTAGAAGAATGACTGTTTTGATCATAGTTTCTCTGTTATCTGTCTTCTACATCAGTGGTTCTCAACACGGGGTCCGGGGACCCCAGAGTGACTTTTTTGATCATAGTTTCACTGTTATCTCTCCACCTACAGTACAGACAGTCATGGAATTCTATACAAAATAATATATGACAACAAAAAATATTCTCAGATTTGGGTCTGAGAGACAAAATCTCATCAAATGGGGGTCCGTGGCCCTAATGTGTACTAAATTAGGGGTCCTTGATATGAAAAAGGTTGAGAACCACTGCTTTACAGTACAAGGGACACATACATATTTTGGCATGGGTAGCTCCAGTGGGAATCAGCCTGAAAAGCTAAACTCTATTCTGCAGATAAAATGGCACTGAACTGAGTTGAGGTGAGTTTCTCTTCCACTGCATCCATGGTCATGTGACATGGACAGTCTGAACCGCAGCATCAGTGATGAACCTAACACCCAGCGGAGTGTGAGAGCATGTAGGGACCGAGGAGCGCCGGTTCCCAGCAGCCAGCGGCCCGGACCCGACGCCTGTTCTCCATAAATCACCGAGGAACTCAGACTCCCGTATTTACACAGTGATTAAAACTCACGAGCCGAGGCGCTCAAACGGACCTAACCCAAACAAATGAATGCAAAGGCTGCCCCGCACACACATGTAAATACACAAACATGTTCGCATACACACACACACACACACACAGTTATACAGAGAGAACACGCATGTGCAGGCATGTAGGCGTGAGGCGCACGGAAACACACGTAAAGAGAAAGAAACACACACTCTCACACATAGACTCCCTTCATTGAGTAATTAACAACCAATGCTCCACTCACACCTAAAACAAATCTCAACTTTCTACTCTCTCCTCTCCTCACTAAGCGCTGTACTGTACTATACTGTACAAACATTTCCAACACAAAGACACAGACTGAGACCCTCATTAGTTCCCCTGATCTAAGAACAGGGTCACACACAGTTCAAACAATCAACAAAAGGAGCTAATTAAAACGATGCATGTTATTTATAAGCCAACATATTTTTCCTCTGCAAAGGTGAAGTCAAACATAATTGAGGGCAGTGGTTTGATACAGTGGAAATTTAATGAGTTTACACCATTTCTAAAATCAGAGGTAATGGAACAATTGTCCTCCAATGAGATATCATATAGATATGATCATGTTTTTGTCTGGAGTCATAGCAGCCACAAGCTTTACCATCCGTCAAACACTTAGATTAATAACTGCTAACTGTAGCCACGTTTAGCTGTTCTCCTGTCCAGGCAAAGCAGCGGTGGAAGTCTTAAAGCTGCACTGTTTGAATTTGAACTTTAAACCACAGAAAAGGGGCGAGAGAGGAATAAGAGTCCAGCTTTCTCTGGACCGAGCGCTCGCTGGTTAGGAGACAGTTTGTAGTTCGCTCTTAAGTTTTGATTCATCACTTCCTGGGTGTGGAGAATATTTCCCGCCAGTGTATCCAACACCAAAACTTAATTTTTGTCAAACGGGGCGAATCTCAATTAGGAGGGGGATGGGACGCTGTCTTCTGTTGCAGTTCCACTTCATGATTTAGGCTGATAAGGCAGGTGAATTTTTATAGAAACATCTTGCTTACTGCAGCTTTAACCCCAACCCTGGCCCTAACCCCAATCTTAACTCTAATCCGGGTCCTAACCCTAACCAATTTAATCCAAACGGACACAAAGCACTATTGGGATTAATGGCCATCACAAACTATTCATAATATACAGTAACCAGGAATAACCCTACACTAATTTACATCTAATACAAGGAAAAACAAGTTAAGGAAAGAGAAGCGGACCTGTAAACTGAAAAGTCACCGGTTTGAATCCCTAGCATGACCTAAATCAGCGCTTCTCAACGTGGGGTCCGGGGACTAATAGGGGTTCCTTGAGGGGGTTCCAGGGGGTCCCCAGCAAATTGAGGAAATGTTAAACTTCAGCATTATTTAATATACAAGAAGTTAACACAATCACAAGATGCAGAAGAATGAATTTCTACCTGCGATACAGATAGTCATGGAATTCTGGACAAAATCACATCTAACAATAAACATATTCTCGGATTTGGGTCCGAGAAAATCTCATCAAATGGAGGTCAGTGGCTCTAATGTGGACTAAATTAGGGGTCCTTGATATGAAAAAGGTTACCTAAATGGTAAGTAACACAGCCTGGGTTAGGGGTTTGACTCACACTCATGGCACTGTAAGGCTCTTTGGATGAAAGTATTCACCAAAAGGTATATGTTATGTTATGTTATGGGATGACACTCCTCATGTTACACGCAGTACAGAAATCCTACAAATCACAACAGGAGGAGAACATATCGAGGCGGATCCCGTAGCGTTTCTCTCGGCGAATCTCACACCGCCGCTCGAGAACCGCGTCGAGTTTATCTGACGAAACCCGCCGCTAAGAGCCTCCGCACGACTTCCCGCCGGCCTGCCAAGCTCACATGACAGATCGTGATGAGAAACGCACAGGAGCGGCGGATGGGAATATCGCACGGGGCTTCGAATGAACGTCCCTGGGTAAATAATTGACTGCAGCAACAGCACACACACACACACACACACACACACACACACACACACACACACACCCCGCCATCACCGCCTCCAACCCCCTGGACTCAATCTCCGCTCGAAGCCTCTTCCAGCACAGTCTCCGTCTCGCTAACTATCTGAGGGAAAATCAAATATTTTGTTTTGAGCTTCACTAATATCAGCGATTTTTACTCCTCCCCCCCCCCTCCTAATGGCGTTTTTATTGATCGGCTCCTTAATGGCGGCCCCATATATTTGACGCCGCTCATTTAAAGTAGAAGTGAGTAATAGCTGTCTGAGGGAAGGCCATAAAGCAGCATGTTTTTTTTTGTTTTTTTTCTTTCTCCGTCATGCGGGGGGGGGGGGGGGGAAGAGAGAGAGAGAGAGAGAGGAAGGAGGAGCAGGGAAGAGATGGAGTTTTTTAATCTACTGAGCGCAGGAGAGCAAGGGGGAAAAGGAGAGGAAGCGCGAGAGAGGAGGAGTAAAAATAAAGGGAGAATCTAGCGAAGGAGGGAGGATTTAGGAGAGGGGGTGGAGGATAAGCAGTAAAAATGCACATTTTCCATCGCTAACAAAATTTGTACTAAAGCATTTTTGCAAGCGCAACCCATTTCACCCACACACACTCATACATCACCTCTCCGCTTTCGCAAACAAACCTCACAACCACCTTTCTTTTCCCTCCTTCATCGCTCTCTCTCTCTCTCCCTCCCTCCCCATCCCTCCATCCCTCTCAGGTCATCAGCGAGCGAAACCACAACAAAGGGGGGCCGTTGCCGCGGTGACCTTGGCTGTGACATCATGTGGCGGCAGAAAGAAATGAAGCCATTAGGCCGAGGCAGCGCTCGCCCATAAATCAGACTGTTTCCAATAAGCTGCCTTAATGGTCATCCATCACCCCGCCAGCCAGCGCCCTCCGCACCCAACCGCCTGGGGAACGGCCACAGGGACGCAGGGAGGGGAGGGGTGTGTGGGGGGGTGGGGGGTAGTGAGAGGGGGGGAGTAATAATGGGGGAGAGAGAGAGGAGAAACAGCCTGGTTAAAATCTGAGGGACGCAGGGAAGAGAGAGAAAAGAGAGAAGTGGTATAGGGATGAGGGTGAAAAGAGAGAAGAAGGGGGGGAGAGATGGAGTAGAGATGTGGGGGAGAAGGGGGAGAATGAGGGGGGGAGGGGGAGAGGGAGAGAGAGGGGTAAAGGGGTTAGAGATAAGGGGATGGGAGAGAGAGGGGGGGAGAGATGTGGGAGAGAAGGAGAAGGAAGGGGGAGGAGAGAAGGGTAAAGATGGAAGAGATGGAGAAAGGAGGGAGGAGAGAAATGGGGTAGTGATGGGAAGGATAGGGCAGTTGAGGAAAAGAGAGAGGGAGAAAATGGGATGGTGAAGGAGGGTGAGGAGAAGGGAAAGAAAGGGAGAGAGGGGAAGAGAGGAGGTGTGGGGGGATCGGGTGGGGAGAGGAGAGGCAAGGGGAGAAAGGGCGAGAAAGGCAAATAGTGAGAAGAAGCGAGGAGGAGAGGTGAGGGAGAGATGGAGGGAATAGGAGAATAGAAAAATGCAAGGGAGACGGCAAGGGTAAAAGAGAAGATTAAAGTACTCTATAGTGAGAGAGAGAGAGAGAGGGAGAGAGAGAGAAAGAGAGAGAGAGATGAAAGGAGGAGAGAGTTCAACAGCCAGGGGAAAAGGATAAGATCCAAAGGAGGTAGAGGGAGCAAGATGGAGACATTAGCTGTTTTGTTTTTTTTATGTATTTTAATGCAAATTATGATGTATCAAACTAGAAAAGCTGAACGGAAACGATAAATTGCAATAAAATTTCCTCATTATGTAATAATAAGAAAGTTCGAGGTGGGAAATGTTTAAAATAATAATATAATAAAATAATAAAATAATGCGATAAATAGAATGGAAATGTAGTTGTCATGCAAATAATGACAAAGAAATCTGTCCACCAAGACCTCCCAGAAATGTCATATGCGCTGATTCTTCCAAGTAGAATATATTTAATATATATATATATATATATATATATAAATATATTTTGGTTTTTAACTCCACATAATATGAAATGTGCCCGACAACTTGCACAATCAATTCTTGAACGGCTGGATGTGTTTTCTCTGACAAAACTACGTTTGCCGCTCATGAACTTATTTAATACTCTTTCCGTTTTTCTTGTTTTTTGTTTTTTTTTCTGACGTTCTCCATTCATTAAAGAGTAATAACTAAACCCCAAACACAAACCGCCTGTAGAGTACAACAGGTGGTGACATCACCTGGCACCAAAGATCAGCCAATAGCAGATGGCCAGTTCAGTAGCGTACTTTTCACCAGTAGATGTTAGATTAGATTAGAAACACACCTAATTCACATTTTTTATTTGCATTTTTTCCATTTGCATTTTCATATTTGCATTCACATATATACAGTACTGTGCAAAAGTCTAAGGCATATGTCCATAAAGCGAAGATGCTTTCAAAACTAATGAAAAGTTTCTGAATATCAAAGATTTACAATAAACAGCAGTCTACTGGCACACTAATGCAGAAAACAAATAAACATCTAAGACTTCTAAGAAATGTATATAAAAAATCTAGGGTGCCTAAGACTTTTGCACAGTACTGTATATACTTCATATTTATTTCAAATTTTTTTCTATTTTTATTTCAGAAGTTCACTTAACATTTGCTTTGACAGTTGGATGGAGAAATAGAGCAGCTAGAGAGGGCAAACTACAATATATACACGGAGACCCTGGGAATGAACAAGAGTGTATCACATGAAAACATCCCTGTGCAGTGGAAACATGCAGCGTGTGCCAAACCCCAAACCCCTGGTAGCTAACCACGCCTGCAGGAATTACTGCACACACTCCCGGCCGTCATGTCGTCAGGAACCTGGTCTAACAGGCCCGGTCTGGAGCACCACACCACACCGGCCTCGTGCTGAAAGCTTCAATCTAACTTATGACGCCCGTAGCATGCAATTGTGGTTCGGCGTCTTTACTTTCTCTCATTGGTTTGATGGTTTGCTTTCCTTCCTCTCTCTTTTTCGCTATCTTTACTTCGAGCTCCTCATCTTGGCCTGATTTTCCTCACTTGTCCCGTCTCTCTCTATTAGTTATTGTCTTGTCTTATTTTCTTTTCCTCTCCCTCGTTCTCTCTTCACTTCATCTCTTTTTATTTCCCTTCTCCACCACTCTTCTCTCTCCGCACTCCATCTTTCTTTTCTCTTCCCTTCTCTCTCTCTCTCTCTCTCTCTCTCTCCCCCTCTGTGTGTG
>NW_027279958.1:0-150000 GCF_046629955.1 Centroberyx affinis
CAGAGAGACGTACACACACACCGGGTGACTTCGGGACGGACGAGCGCGTGCTCAAAGCGACGACACAGACACACAGACACACACACACACACTTGCTCAGTCCCTCATATGTAGTAACGGCGCTATGACTCTGAAGCTAGTTGCTAACTGTCTACGGTAGCTAAGTTAGCTAGCAGCTGGCACCGTCCGTCTCCGTCTGGCGGATATAGAGACTGCTACTGCGCCTGCTTCTTACTCCCTGTTAATCTCTCTCTCTCTCTCTTTTTCTCTCTCTCTCTCCCTCTCTCTCTCTCTCTCTCTCTCTAAGCTTTCATCCTCTCTCAGTGACATTACGCAACTGGTCACGCCCCTCTTCTGTCAACCAATCAGAGAAGAGGGCATGGCAGCGCGCAGCGTTTAAAGTGCTCGACTGAATTTAATCCTACTATAAAATGAGGAAAACTCTGTCCCTCTGTCTGTCTGCATCCATTTTGCTCCTCAATGGGTTGGCCAATCAATCTGAAACTGCACATGGGCATTGAGCATTGGCATAGGCAGAGACTGACGAAGCTGATCCCCGGAAGTCTGCACGTAGTTGTGGCGCGCGCATCCCCGGGTATGGACTAGTTGAATTGAATTGAGAGGAGAGACAGACAGATAAAGAATTGAATTGAATTGAGTTGAATTGAATTGAACTGAAAGAGGAGAGATTTAATTTAATTTTCGTAGTCATCTGAGTCCATAATATTGCTTTGGTAAGATAAGTTTTCCTGCTGTGCTGTTAAAGCATATTTGACCTTACCTGACCTGAATTGAATTGAATTGAATTCAGTTGATTTAAATTGAAATGGAAGAGGAGAGAGCCAGGGAAAAGAAAAGAAAGGGATAGAGAAAAGATACATAGAGAGAGAGAGCTAGAAGAGAGAGGGAGGGAGAGAGAGAGAGAGAGAGAGATGGGAAGATAAAGAGGCAGAAGGTGGTATTTTTGGAGGGGGTGCAAGGGCATCCTCCTCATTTAGCACAAATAATTCAATGCACATCACTTGACAACAATAACATATGAAAGGAAACCATTTGCCTCCCTCCTCCCTGTTAAAATGAGGACAGACACCCAGTAGGTTTCTCCATAACTTCCTTGTAGCTTAACCATTTGTGGGATTAAGATTTGTGGTGATTGTTATAGTAAATAAAAGCTGGGTAAACTATGGCATCTAGTCAGTGATCATCATAAGACAGCACCACCAATATAAAACAGTCATTTATCTGTTCAGAAAAGTATTAATTTGTTTTCTTTCCCTATCTTTCTATAACTTACATCATAACACTTAGTATGATTTCATGAAGATATACATCAGACTAAAAAGGTGGATGAACTTTATTCTGCAAATAAAACTGAGATTAGTGTTTACTGTCCACTATATCCCTGATTATATTGTATTAAGTTATGTCACTGATATGATTATTTGATTTTTACAAGGACAAATACAATGGTGGGTGTATCAAAGTATTTTAATGATTACATGTACTGTTAGTACATGCAGACACCCACCTGGTATAATCAAAAGTCAATGTCAGCCTTTCCAATGGGAGGAAGAGAGTGAAAGAAAGAAGAAGGGGAGAACGAGAGAGGAGGAGTGATTTAGTATTGAAAGTGGATGCAGTGGTGGAGTGCAGAATGAAAGAAAGAGAAAAAATCTGGAGGAGGAGAGAGTGGGAAAAAGAAGGGATTCGATTACAGGCTTTAAAAGTGGTTCTTTGTAGTTCTGCTTGGTGAAGCAGACACTAGACAACCATGCTTTTATCTCGAGGGAGCAACACACACACATACACACACACACACACATACACAGACACACACACACGTTTTGTGAAGACATTGCATTAAAACCATTCATTAATTACCTGCTAGCCCTAACACTGACCCTAACCTCAGGATTTTCTCCATCTTTCTATCCATATTTCCATGCATTGATGTGAAGATAGAAGTCTAAGAACACACACACACACACACATAGGAACAAACACACATGGGATTCAACACGCAGGTACACACTTCAACGCTCATGCACGCACACACATACGTGAACGTTTCTCAACTCTTGTTTGCTCTCTTATCCATTCTAGATAACAGAGTCTGCGTCAATGACATTCCGTAAAGGACGCAGTCAAACTCGACCCGACTGACAGAAGTGGCCAATCAATGATGTAAGCAGGGATCAATCATTTAATCAGTCAATCAGAAGACATAAACCCAGAGATAAACACAGTCAGGTACAGCAATGACCTACAATTTGTCTTTGACCTGTTTTCTCTTATTACCTCATACTCCCAGCTCTCCCTGCTTTTCTTCCTCACCAAACCTGAATTGTACTGTGCTTTCTTTTCTCTCTCTCTCTCTCTCTCTCTCTCTCTCTCTCTCTCTCTCCCCCTCTGTATCTCTCCCTCTCACATCTCTCTCTCTCTCTTAAAGGGTGTGATTAATACCACACTCTCGTCTCTTCTCACACTCCTCCTTTTTCCTTCCAGAAGTGGGAAGTCCTCTCTAGGCGTGCTATGTGAAGCGGGCCAACCACAGCCTGCCAAAGCCTTACATCACTGCCGCTGGTGTAGCTAGGCCACAATGGGCCTGGATGAAAGAATCTTTAATGGGGCCCTCCTCCCTCCTCCCTATATAGCTGACTCTCCCTATAATGTTTATTCTGTTGTCTTTTTGTGTGCTTGCGTGTGTGTGTGTTGGGTGGGGGTCATTATTTACCCTCCAAGCGCCCCCCCCTAGCCCCATGGACCAGGGGCCAATGGCACGGCGAACCCTCCCTGTGTCTACGACCCTGATTGCTAGTGTGCCAACTTAGTTTTGTCGTCTGTTTCTGAAAAAGGAAAACCTCACATATGAGCAGTGATAACAACAAGCCCTATAATTATTATCTAGTGGTAAGACATAGTGATAAAGGGTTGATCAGAGTCTAGACAAGCTAGGTATCACTGCCTTTTGGCTTCAATGTGTAAGGCTTATAATACAGAAAGAACAAGCCATGCAGAGTCAGAACAGACACTATGGCAAGTGCCTGATGGAGAGAAATAGTGAAGGAAAATTCAAAGTTTCAAGTTTTTCCTTTGACAATGTCATGGCTGTGCCTACTGTTACTTAACAAAGACCAACCTCTAACTGTGTCAATGACATGCATTATCTGAAAACCTCCACTCTAGTATGCACTCATTTGCTAGAATAGAGCGAAGCAAGTTCCTACTTGTAGGGATTGAGGTGTTTAATAGTTCCTCTTCTTCAGGAGAGGAGGAAGAGGAGGAAGCATCTTTGCCCAGGCAGATTACTTTTAATAGTCATCTGGCCTCCATCTGCTCTCAGTTGTTATAGTTCAGCATGTGCAAAATGTGCTAAACACTGTCAGATAGGTGCACCTTGCCACTTAGAATTTTGCTCTGCTTATCCACTTGTCACATGTCGACAAAGTTTCAGCATTTGTCCTTCAGCTTCCCTAAATAACAGCTAGTTAGCATTGTAAGCAGTTTTACATCTCATTACCTGGCAGTAAGACAAAGTCAACAAAGCTTTGCCAGCCTCTGCCCTGGTGTTATGCATTTATGTGCCAAAGGAGCCGTCTGTGACCTGCTACCTGCGACTACTAAAGTTTGAGTTAACTGATAAGGAGTGAGGTAACCATATTGGATCAGAGTGTAGCTCTACTGGCTAAATGTAGGAATACGATGTCCATAAAAGACTGTAGGTTTTCCAAACACTGAATCACTCAGGCTGACTCCTTTCAAATGTTTATTGTCACACAAGTCGAGATGAGAGATGAGAGATTAAGTGTTCAGCAAAGCTACTGTATAACTTTTATTGGATGTTCATACTGCTATCAAATTCCACAGAGAAAAGGTTATATGATTTTGTAATTTGCTGCATTATATTTTAGTACAAAACAGGTACCCCTTGTGCTTTTTTATAACTAGGCTTCATGCTTTCACAGTTATTTATGATGGGCAGCCTATGCTCATTTATACTCATTGTAAGTTACTCTTGACTATTAGTATTATTGTTATTATTATAAAAGTGACACAGTGTTATGTAATCAGTATGTCATTCTTTTTCACCATGGCCTTGGCCCCATATAGTGAACTGACTGAAGAAGCTAAAAAAGAAAGCAGAAAACAAGAGGGAGAGAGAGTTGGGTTCGGTCAACTGGCAAAGAGCTGCTGAGCATGAATAGATGAATGGAAACTGTTCAGTAACTTTTCTTTCTGTGCCCCCCTTCTCTCTCCCCATTGGTCTGGTCTCTCTCTCTCTCTCTCTCTCTCTGAAAAGGCCTACATTCAGGACCTTTGGGTGCTGCCCCTCTCATTTTGTCCCTCCCCCTTGTTGCAGAAAGAAAAAACTTCCAATTAGAGAGTGAGAACAAAAACATAGTAAGAGTGAGATTGCCTCAGGCCAGAGCCATCCATCTGCAGTAAAATAAGTGAAATTAAATTAAACTCAGCAAAGGCCCAATTAGTCCTCCACACTTGATGTCAGAATGTTTCATAAGCTAATGTTTCTATATGTTTTATATTTCTTAGCATGGTTTCAGGAAACAAAAACAGAATCAAGGGAGGCTCATGAGATTTTAATGTCACAACTATTGTAAATGCAAGTTTTTTGAAAGGAAAGTTTCGGATATGGGCGCACTGATCACATGAAAACAGCGAGAAAAGAGGAAAAAACTGATATTGGTGAGAAAAGTATTTACATTTTTTATAGATTAGCAGTAGATTGAGATATATCAGGTGACCCTGAAAGTAAAGTAAAGTAGAGCACATTTATCAGCAAGACACAGCCCAGTGCTACAGAGGTGGGAGGTGCAGTGATAGAGAGAGAGAGAATGAGAAATGAACATTGGGGAGAGAGAGAGAGAGAGAGAGAAAGGAGGGCAGACAAACTGTACTAGACATGTTGGACTTTTGTCCGGGGGAACGAGTGTTTCACGGGGAGGGACCATTTTAAAGGCCATTGTTAACCGTTATCAGGAACACACACACACAAACAAATACACATGCATGCACACAGCATGCAGTCAAGCACACACACACTTGAACACTTACATGCATGTGCAGTATATACAGTATGTTTACGTATAGCTTTGTTTTAACAATGATAGCTACAAGGACATATTGCATATTGCAGGTAACTGCCTGTTGCGTTGCATCACAGTACATGCACATGGACAGCCACACAAACACTGTTATCGTTATCACAATCACAGGAACACACATAAAGATACAGGACCAAAGAATACCTACCGCCTTAAAGGACCACACAGGAATGCATGAATGAATAAAGATACAGCTGACCTAATCAGCGGAGGTGACTTGTAAGTAAACGTGAAGACAGACAAGAGAGGACACGTCTCTGTTTAACTTGGTCTCCACTGGGTTTTGTGGGATTCATGCCTTCATCACTGACTTTACTGTTCAAGGACAGTGAGCAGACTGGAAAGCTTAGACTGCAGTTTGAGTTTGAGTTTGAGTTCCCAAGGTTACTATAAACCTGCAACAGTGATCTGATTTTTAAAAATGGCAGCTGTAATCTGTTAAAATTACAGTAAAAATCACATTCATCAGATTCTAGATATGCTACGATTATAGATGAAAATGGGAAAAATAAAATGGTTCTTTGTAGTTCTGCTTGGTGAAGCAGACAATAGACAACCGTGCTTTTATCTCAAGTGAGCCACACAAACACACACACACACACACACATACATTTTGTGAGAACATTGCATTAAAACCATTCATTAATTACCTCCTAGCCCTAACACTGTCCCTCACCTCAGGATCTTGTCCATCTTTCCATCCACATTTGTGTGTATTGAGGTAAAGATAGAAGTCCAAGAATATACACACACACACCAACAGCTCTTCCAGGATACAGTGGAAAGAGTCACACAAACACACACACACCAACACACACACACAACTACACATGCACACATACTGTAGTTAACCATCAACGGGTCAATTCTGGGCACACACTACAGCACTCAGAGAGCTGTAGAGAGGAGATGGTCTACCAAGGTCAATATTAGCCCATTATGGTGTTATATCAAAACATTTTAACAAGATGTGTGTGTGTGTGTCCTTCTGCTAAGCTCAGTAACGTTAAAAATAACCACAAGGTTATAACATTTAATTAAAATTTTAAATGCATAAGAAACATTTAAATACCTTATAAAAAAATACCTAAAACCTTTAAGTACACAATTTACAGCACAAGGGTAAAAAAACACAAACACTTGGCACTTTGTTCTCCTCTTATAAAATGCTCTAAAAACATATCTGGATCATATCATATCTCCCATAATATAACAGCCAGATGCTACTGCCAGCTGATTGGCCCTTTACCCCCTCCTGTCGCGACCCCTACGGCTTCTTTCACTTCCGGATCGCAGTAGAAGGTCGCGGAGTCGGGGCCGAGTCCAAACGAGCTCCACGATTGGTGGAAAGACATGACGGCGGCGGGCCCTCTTTGATTTGAATCACCGCCGTCAATATTGGTGATTACGTGAGGGTTGGGATTGTTGACATTGCTATAGGTTACTGCTGCGGCGTGATCCAGGATGCTGGCATCGCTGTGGGTGACGGAGTTGCTATGGGTTACAGAAACAGAGTTGAGGACATTGTCTGTATCGTTGCTCGGAGGTACGGGCAGGCCGGATGAGGAGAAGGCCGGAGCTGGAGCCTGGGGCTGGGGTTGGGGTAGGTTGCTGCCCGGGGAGGGAGTGTGGTTGGCGGGGAGGCTGAGGGCCAAACGCTGGGTGAGGAGCTGGTGCTGGAGCCGCCGGTCGCTCCAGTCCTCCTGAGGCTGCCGGTGGATCTTCATGTGAGCGTTACGGGACTTGATCTTGTAGAACATTCTGGAGGGAGGGAGAGAGAGAGAGAGAGACGGAGATAGAGGGACACAGAGAGAAAATAAATAATGCAGGGAGTGGAGAGAAGCAGGGAGGACGTAGAGGAAAGGAATGAAAAGAACACTTTAAAATCTAAACCATCTGTTGGCTTGCCCTAAAGCCAAACGCATAGAGAGTTGTGCTGGAGATTCCTCTGGTGTGATTGGTCCTACTCACTTGCCACACAGCTTACAGGGGAAGAAGCTGGCCAATGGGGGCGCAGCAACCGCCCCTTCCAGTCCAAACTGTCTGTTCATTGGTTGAGGGACGGGCGCCACCTAGGAAGACAGGACCAATTGTAATCTGTCATTCTGTGATTGACATGTCAAACTGCATTCCACATCAGATAACCATGTAATGCATTTAAGCAACTGCACAAGACTAGAGAAATAAATACTCTATATATACTCTATTCATTTCTATTCTATGGAAACACTGTTGTACTCCACCATATTCTATTTTAATTCATTATATTCTGTGAGCCCTAGTAGCTCTCAGAGATCATGATGCATGACTCAGCAGAGCAGTGTGTGTGTGTGTGTGTGTGTGTGTGTGTGTGTGTTTGTGTGTGTTTACTCAATGTCCCTAAAAGAATGAAAAAGGAATAGAGGACTCTGTGTCCCAGACTTAGGGTTAGAATTATGGTTAGGAAAAGTATTGGGGTTAGACAATAGTAAATCCTTACAAATATAGCAACACAAATGTGTGTGTGTGTGTGTGTGTGTGTGTGTGTGTGTGTGTGTGTGAAACATGACCCAGCAGCTTGATACAGCTGAGAAGTAACATGACTCGACAAAACTAAACTAAACAGGTCCAAGACAATGATTCAGCCAATCAGAACTCAATGCTCTCTCTGTGTGTATGTGTGTGTGTGTGTGTGTGTGTGTGTGTGTGTGTGTGTGTGTGTGTGTGTGAGTCTGTGCTGTATGATGATGCGGGGCTTATCCTAATGATTGACAATGTCCCAGGAGACACAGAGAGCACCATGGGAATAGACACATCGCTGAGAACAGGCAGAGAGAGAAAGAGACAGAAAGAGAAAGAGAGCGACATGGAGAGACAAAACAGGAAGTGGTAGAAACTGACAGAAACAGGGTGACATCAGTGGAACAATGGAGCAAGCTTGTGACCAGAGGGTTGTTAGTTTGAATCCCTGTGAATCCCATGACTCCCTCCCCTTCCTCTATCCCCAACCGTTACTTACATTTGTCTGCTGGTCCATCCCTCCGTCTCTGTCCTCCTCCTCCTTCCTCTGCTTTTTCTGCTTGTCCAGGAGCTTCTTACTCAGGTAGTAAAACTCAACGCACTGGCACACAGTCTTAGTCCTCACCTGCAAGACACACACACACGCACACACACACACACAGCTCTTGATTGATGACTCCATACAGCTTCCACTGAGCACCTTATGTAGTCCATCTTTAAATATAGAATCAATATACATATTATTTATGTTGCTTTTGAGGCTAAAGAAAAATGATTTGTCTTCTTCCTGATGGAACATTCAAAAATCAAACTGAAAAATTAGCTCTTTCCTTTTGCACCTCACCTTGTTTCCCAATATTAAATTAAAATACACATTTCAAATGGAAAATCAAGCCCACATGCTGCTTCTTGACCATTTTTCAAGCACAAAGAGTTTTTGACCTGTGATGAGCCTTTGTGCTCAGCATATTATCATTAAATGGTGTGTTGCAGCGCGTGAATGTGTATGCTTGATTTTCCATTTTCCATCCCATGTCTTGATTTAGCCATGCAGACAGATGTGTGTGTTTATCTCCACCAGACTGCAGCATGGATGTCAACACTGGCTGTGTTCTACGTGGTTCCACACAACTGATTGATGCTACAATCTACCAAAATATGCTGCATAACAAATTACAATTTAAAAATGTGTAAAATCAGTATGCTTAAAATCAATGGTAAAAAATACTTCTAGTACCAGGGCAAAGACAGATTAGAGACACAAACACATAGATAGGGTTAGTTTTTGACCCCTATAGTGTACTGCAGCATAGAGAATGACCCATGTATGAATTATACCATTTTCTGAATGAGAGAGAAATCTTTTCTGCAAGTCACCAGGGCTGCACTGAAAAGATTCCTCTCACTGTCCGTCCATACATCACTACCTGAAGAGAGAGAGAGAGGGAGAGAGAGAAGAAGGGAGAAAGGGAGTATGAGAAATAATGAGAGAAAGAGGGAAAGAGAAAGGGGAAAAGAAAATGGGAGACAGTGGGAGGTAAAAGAGAGAAAAAGAGAGAAAAAAACGTGAAACAGTAGTGAAACAGAGAAAGAAGAGAGAGACAGAAAGACAGGGATAGAAAAGGAGAGAGATAAAAAGAGAAAAACAAAGAGAATCGCTTTGATTAGTAAACAGAAATTATACTGGGCGGAAGATCTGACCGACATGTATGACCTAAAAAACAGGCAGGTGGTTTGGAAGCACGCAAAGTTCTGAAAGCGTTGTTGGTTTTATCCCTGATACGGACAGAACTAACTAACCATAATGTAAATGTAGTATATCATGCTGTTCCTGGGAGGGGTTTTGAAACCTAGCCAAAAATCGGGTGATAGAAGGCAACAGGCAGTTGCTTGTAATATGTCCTAGAGGTTGTAAGCGTCTTGTAAAAATAAACCATCCATCTCCAAACATGGAAACAGGCAGCCACACACACATTTAGCTTCCCAGA
This sequence comes from Centroberyx affinis, assembly GCF_046629955.1. Lineage (NCBI taxonomy): Eukaryota > Metazoa > Chordata > Actinopteri > Beryciformes > Berycidae > Centroberyx > Centroberyx affinis. The sequence continues at coordinate 9,611 of NW_027279958.1, forward strand.
GAGAGCAGGTCATGTCAACACCATCTACTAAATGAGACAGAAAGTGTAACATAACAAAAATCAGCACCTTAGAGATATATTTCCCCCAAAAAACAAACAAAATAAATGAACAATTTGAATTGAGCAAATACCAAAAAGGCCATGCTGACTTGCTGCAATGCCAAATTATGCAATTACTCTTGTGAAATGTGTAACATCCTGCCACAACCTGACAACAACCAATGAGAGAAAGAGAAGGTGATAAGTTGTACTGATTGTCTACTTTGAAAAAGCACCTTGAGCCACATAGAGAGAGAGAGAGAGAGAGAGAGAGAGAGAGAGAACATTATGTACCTATACATCTGTGTAAAATGTATAATTATATCCATGTTGTTTGAGAATTTGGATTAGATAACATGCCTGAGGGCATTCACACACACACACACACACACACACACACACACACACACACATTAAGGTCAGAGGAAGATTCAGGTTTTACAGGGTTACACTCACCATTTAGACATGCAGAACAATGAATACTCTGTACCTACTCCTCAACTCACACAGGCACCACACAGACAGCAAGAACCAGACAGGGAGAGAAAAGAGAGAGAGAGAGAGCAAGAGAGAGATAGAGAGAGAGAGAGAGATAGAGAGAGAGAGAGAGAGAGAGAGAGGGTGGATGTTTCTACAATAGCTACTATTGTATGCGCAGTGGGAATAGTGTCTACTTTGTTGACAGATTTTGACATGCTTCCCCCTTCTTTTGGAGGAATATTGAGATGAAAAAACTTCCTTCACTATTTGTTTCCTTCCCTTCCTTTCCTGCCTCTTTCTCCTCTTGTTAAATGTAACTAAATTATATGTCCCAGAGTAGAATAGGACCTGCAGCCAGACTGATTTAGATTGCACAGTGATTTGACCTGACCACTCATCCGGGCCTTGAGTTTGGTCTTTTCATTGCTGGCTAAACATAGCAGAGCCATCAAATCCTGGTTTAATAAGGTTAAAACTCAGATCTTGTTCTCCTGTGTAAATCTACCCGATAGGAGCCACATAATTACGTACCACACCTGGGTTTGACTTGGATGCAGCTCTAAAACATGAGCACTGGGTGTGCACAATACAATTTAAATGACAGCCAGGTATTTAACAGGGTGAGATTAAGAGATTAAACTCAGGTTTCAATTGAGACACTGCCGACTACAATCTAAATAACCCCAGTGTGACTTCTCTAGCCCTGCTCCTGTACCAGGATGAATGCTCTAAATAAAGATAAAGATAAAGATAAGGAAAAAAAATACAATCAAAATAAGAAAAAAATAATAAAACAACAAAACAATATAATAAAAAATAAAATAATGAAAAATAAAGAAAATATCATAATGAAAATGAAAGAAATGTTGACTAAAATAAAAAATATATATATAATAATAAATAAATAAAAATACTGGCATGTCTGTGTGTGCATGTGCATGCATGAGAGCATGTGGTGTGAGCGTGTGATATAGTGTATTGCTGTTCTATTTGAGCTGTCTAGTTGCTAGCTGCCATGTGTTGCTGCAATAGGCGGGACATAGAAACACTAGCATGTGATTGGCTGCTGACAGCTGACAGACACATCACCAGGAAGCCAAACCATGTGAAACCCAAAAAGTTGGCTGAACATCACATAAATATACAGGAATCATCCTTTAACAGGCAGGGAAACCCCAAGACGTAAGGTGAGGTCAAAGGTCAAAGGTTACCAGAGTAGTGGTAGTCTCCTGTCGGCGAGGGCTGTGAGAACAGCAGCATCTCCAGTGTAGCCTGTACAGGAGAGAGAGGGATGGAGGAGGGAGGGAGAGAAACACATGGGGGAGAGATGACAGCTGAGGCATGCAATGGATTAGAAGAGAAACAACTGAATGTGAATGAGTGAAAGAAACAAAGAAAGAAAGAAAGGAGTGAGAAGAAGACAGTGAGTGAATGAACGATTGAGAGAATGAGTGAGTTAGTAGGTGAACAGACCAGAAAATGAATGGACAAAAATAAACACTTGAATGAATAAAAGGATGGGTGTGTGAAATAATGAATGAATGAATGAATGAATATTCCTCCTCCCTCCTTACCATTATGTCTCCCTGACAGGAGTGCAGACAGTGCAAAGCCAGCTCTGTGTTACTGCCCCCTCCTGGTAGGCAGCTGGAACTGCTCATTGACAACAGCCTCTCCACTGGACACACACACACACACACACACACACACACACACACACATAAACAACAGTTTTCAGCAGTTAGTATATATAAGACTTTGATAAAATTAAAACTTTTCATCATATACACTGACATGTCACACTCTTGCTCCTGTACTTGCTCTGAAAATACTTCTCTCTCAATGCAAAACCTTCCCACCTTTTCTCTTTAGCTCTTATTTCCTTCCAAGCATTTCTCTATCATACAGGATCATTCTAGGGACAAGATGGTATTTGATCCATCTGCTGGCAGGTTGCTGTGACTTTGACCCTTGACCTCCTTACTACTAGTGGCTTGTAATATTTGCAGTCTAGGAATTTAATCACTCCAAGTTGCTCTTGATAGGAGCATCAGCAAATGCCTGAAATGTATCTATAAATGTAGATTTAAGGAGATTCAAAAGCATCTAAAAACTGAAAACAGAGTAATACCGCTCATCATCTAAAGGTATATCTATCATCATCTATTTGGCTATAAAGACTGAGTACCATTCCCTGGAAAGTTTTGGATTGGCAGGGCTCTCCTGTCCTTTTACCTTGGTCTTGTGAGTTGGTACTCTCCTCCAGCTGCTCCCACGGTTTCCACAGCAACTGTTCCCTGGGCGATCCTTCCTCTGGTGACCACGCCCCGGACTCCTCCCACTCCAGGAAGCATGGGGGAAGCTCCGCCTGGAAGTCACGGCCCACGTTGATACACCTGGAGAGAGGGAAAAAGAGACAGTATGGAGAGAAGTGAAAGATAGAAAATGGAATAAAGAACGGCATGTCAATATTATGACCTGGATAGATCCTTATGTAGCGATGATGATGGAAAGTACAGAAAGAAGAGAGAGTGAAGAGAGATGAGGCATTAAGGTTATGAGAGTGAGAGACAGACACACACACACACACTATACTATTACTATTATTATTTTCTGCCATTTTCTTGTTGTTTTTATTTATTTATTAAATTTAATTTAATGAATTGTATATATATATATATATATATATATATTTTTTTTTCCATCTCATTATTGAATTGTATTATCCTTGACACTTTGGCAATATTGCTCATCTGACATTCATGCCAATAAAGCATACTGAATTGAATTGAATTAAAAAATTGACAGACGGACACAGAGTAGCAGAGTAGTAAACAGTGAGAGGGATTGATGCAGAGATATAGACAGCACTAGAGATAGACAGAGTAACATGTAAATATATTGCTGAACATATGTTGCTTTCATCTGTAATGTGAAGAGAATGTGAAGAGCCAATGGTCCACATTTGCAGGACTGAACGCATGTGTTTACATCTTTCATTTGTAGATCCGTAAACTGCAAACATCTGTAAATGTGTCAAACTATCAATGGCCAGCATAGCGAGAATTCTTTGTAGCCAATAGCAACCTTGTATTGGTGGAATAGTGCAATGAAGACATTGTATCTTTAATCCTCTATATTTTTTATTTGCTGCATTGCTATCTACATCCTGATCCAGTTTCACCTCTGGGATGAATGAAGTTCATCAATCTGTGTCTTTTTTCTTATCGTCTTATTTGGTTCACCACTTTACTCACGGTAATACACTGCACTCCTTCTCCTCCTCATCTCCTCGTGCCATCCCTTCTTGTCTGTGATGGAGTGATGAGAGGGAGGAGTAAAGCCCCGGCCCCCAGCGGACTGGGTTGAGGACGGGTCGAGGAGTGTAGCGGCCCCTCCTCTGACCCCTGCTGGAGTGAAGCATACTGGGAAACAGAGTTCCAGTGTAGATCGGAGGGGCTGCTTGCTGTAGGAACAAAGCCAAAGTATTGGGACTGTGAGCTGAATTTGGTCTTTTTTGATTGTGTCATTGTTTCAACATAATTTAACATGGAAGCCAATAGAGAATCAGTCTGTTATTATGCCTCATATTTATCTTTCAATATGTATAAATCCATATTATACTGGAGATGAGCCACTGTCTGCTGGCACTTGTGACTGAACGTTCCCTTATATTTTCTGACAAGCTGTAAGAATCCAAGAAGGAGTTTATGACAGTGGAAATTATGGCTCTAAATAATGATGGATGGATTTGTGTTCATGCCGTGGGTATGCATCTGCACATAAGCAGACATAAACAAAGCAGCAAAAACAGTATCTTGGTCTTATCAGAACCTTTGTCAGTCTAACAGCATTTCTTTAACTATGACTTGGGAGCCAAATTCAGTTGTGGGCCTGTTTCTGCTAGGTCTTCTTATGTCTATATAACTTGTGTTTTTAAGACACAAGGGCCTACTATGCAATTAAATTTACTCAAGTTGGTTCCCACACTGAAAAAAGTAAAGGAAGCCCATGTCTAACACCTGTGGTACAAACTTAGCCACCATCCATGCAAAGCGTATCTGTCGTTGTGGGTTAGCTTGACCAATCAAATCCAAACCATACCTTTACATGCGATTGGCTGACAGGTCCATTCTTCACCTCCTGGGACACCATGTAAGGAGCTAGCTTTTCCCCTGCCTCGTAATGTGGACTGGAGATGTGAGATGGACGAGGGGGAAGATGGAAGGAGGGATGGAGGGAGGGACTGCTGGCGGGACAGAGCGGTGTGGATGGATGGAGGGACGGACGATGGGATGAAGAGGTAAGGAATGACGATTCTGGAGACTGAAGGACGTTGTGTTGGGCTGAGAGAAAAAGAAAGGTAGGAAGGGGGAAACGATGAAGAAGGGAGGACAAGAGAAGAAGAAGACAGAGGAAAGAAATACTCAGGTGATTTCTAATAATAATGTAGTGACATTAAGGCAATATAAATTGTTTCAGCACTGTGGCATTGTCATTGATCAGTAATGTATTCAACGCCTTGAATATTATGTCTGTATATATGTGAGGATTTTGTTTACTTTACATTATCGGCATTAAGTCATGAACAGAAAATTCTGATTCTGACACTTTGCTGGTCACATACATTGTCTCATTAAGAAGAGTTATATGGCAGGACCTTAATGTATGTCAGTCCAAAAACCAAAAATCTTGCTGTGCACAATTAAATTCAGGTACATAACCATTATTTATAGAGGCAGGAGGGTTGATTATCACAACAGCAGAGGACAGAATCTGTGTTATGTGATTTGCGAGAAACTGAAAATGAAATTCATTTAATTCAGCTTATGTTCTTCTGTCCTTTGTATAATGAGCTGTGTAGTGCGGTTTAGGGAGAAATGATGTTCACTCACATATTTCATGTATGAATGTGTCCTGTAAGCCCATGTGGTTGACAGAACACAAATCAAATCATACACACAAGCGCACACGGTGCCTCACCTGCGACGTTGCTATAGTCACTACAGTGGGAAGACCTCAGGTTGCCCTCGATGCTGCTGGCATCACCTGCCGGCTGCGGAAAGCAATGAGACAACACCGGAAACTTCCATATCATCCCAGAGGGGTGGACGGAGGGCAGAGACTGGAGACGAGGGGGGAAAAACTGGAGCGTACCGAGTGATTCTCCCCCCTTCGAGGATGAATGTCCAATTCCCCCAAATGCACCAGCAGAGTCCATTTTGGGGGGCGAGAGGGAGGGAGGGGGTAAAGGTGTAGGGGGAGGACTGAGAACTGAAGACATGAGGTGAAATGGAGGGGGAGGGGAGGGAAGAGAGGGGAGAGGGGGGTGAGGAGGAGGAGAGGAGGATGGACGATGGTAGGAGTCCGGCCGCAAATCAAAAGCACAGCTGTGCCTTGATGTCATTTGGCTTTCTACTTTTCCCACCCCGAATTCCCAGATCTGTCCGAAGGAATCCCCGCCAGGAATCACGGGGAACCCTCTCTTCCGATGGGAGAGGAAAGCCTTGGAGAACGAGTCCAGTTTCTGAGTGTAGTTCCCACTGTTGACGCCTATAGGCGACCTCTGCGGTTGGCACCCTGAGGCCAGAGTGCGGGAGTCCGCCCCGCCTCTCCACCTGGCCTCCCCAGCCTCCAGGGGCTGACATGTGGGAGAGAGGTTCACCCAAGTCCCAGGCTCCAACTCGGTAGGTGGAGGTGGATCCTCACCTGAGCTCCTGCTGGATCCAAAATCCTCTTCCACTCCTAAATAGCTATCATTCACTCTGGAATGACCATCGTCGACACTGCTGTCGCTAAAGCTAACAGCAGCACCTCTGTTGTAGAGAGTATTCTGTTTGTTGAAGTGGCTAACATTAGCCTCCCTGCTGTAAACTGTCTCATTTTTGGCTTCACAGCTAAGGTGAGCATAACTGTTGTAATTGGCTTTGACTCTAGCATTGCGGCCAACAACAGCAAAACTGTTAACACCATCTCTCCCATCCTCACTGCTGCAATTCCTGGTGTAAAAAACATCATTTGCGTTGCCATAGCAACCACCTTTACTATAAAAATCATCCACTGCACTTTCACAACTCTCCCCATCATCCCAAACTTCTTCCTTTATGCCAGCGCCGTACCAAGTGTCATCAAAATGGCCCCCTAAAACCCTTTCTCCACCAAGATGGCCTCCTACACCAGCATCTCCATCCATGCCCCCTCTGTCACCCCCACCGCTCTCCCTGCTCTCCCCAGAGGAGGCGTTTGACATCGGGAACGAGGTTGTGGATTGTTCCCCTCGACCTCCATACGGCTCCAGGGCGTCCAGGGGCGGCTGGGAGGAGGGGTATCCCAGCTCGGGGCTTTGGAGGCTGGGTATGTTGAGGTGGAGAGATGGGCGGTGCCGATGATGGTGGTGGAGGTTGGGGAAGGTATGGGTGGAGGAACGGTCTTCCATGATGATCCTGTGTGTTTGGCTAGAGCACCTGCAGGAGAGAGATACAGTGTTAGTATGAACGTATGAATGTGGGTTTTTCGCATGTCCCTGTGTGGGTTCACGTTCATTCTCCCTCTACTGATGTCATTTGGTTTGGTTTGGCATTTGCTGCTGTAAAATTATACTTCAAACACCAAAAAACACTGAAAAAATGTCTGAACACTGGTGCTGAATAGATGAGTTTGAATAGTATCCATGTCAAGATGAGTATGCCAGAAAATGATTTTGTCTTCTTTTTTTACTGTGCTCGGCACCTTCACACTATTCTCCAAGGCTTCATGACTAAGGCAGCTTGTTAGAATGCACTTAAAGACATTAACTGTGCATGTGTCTTTCTTTCTTTCTTTCTTTCTTTCTTTCTTTCTTGTTTGTAACCACATTCTGCTGTAAATAGGACAATGAGTCAGAGATAGAGCGAAAGGAGGAAGACAGAGGCGAAATGAAGAGATGATTATATACGTTTTGAGTTGTTTTGTTTTACCAGCCTTTGCCGCCTGATTTTCGTTTCACATGCGTTTGTCCTCCCTTGTTCATGTTTTCTGGTCGTTCTCCGTATTCTCTCCATCGTCACACCTCTCCTTTCTCTGTTTTGCCTTCCTCTCTCCGCTGCTTTGAATGTTTGTCTATTTATTTCCCCCTTTCAGATTGTCAGCCTCTCTCAAAGTCCCTCCTCTCTCTCTCTCTCTCTCTCTCTCTCTCTCTCTCTCTCTCTCTCTCTCTCTCTCTCTCAGTGCAGTTTCCTTTGACAGAAGTTCTCCAAATAACTTACATACACACAACATACACACACACACTAAGAAGCAGGCACACATACACACTAATCTTGATCGTATTCGCACTCAATCACACACAAATTTTGAAAGTCACTGTGCATCCACTTACTCATACACACACACACACACATTCTCATACACACACACACTCTTTCACACACATTCACAAAGCATATGCAAAGTGGACACACACACACATACACACTCACTCACTCATTTACTCACTCGCTCGCTGAAACACACATAGATACACACACGCTCCTTGACTTTCACACATACACACACACACACTTGCAGGTGTCAGAGGGGACCAGCGGGTGATGATGTTGTCTGTGCCATTCGTCGTCGTGGTAACCACATCCTGAGGAAACCAACGCTGACGGATCTCCCTCCTCTAGCTATCTTTATCTCTCTGCCCCCCCCCTCCCTATCTGTCTCTCTTTCCGCCTCTTCGCCCTTCCTTATCTCTCTCTCTCTCACCTTGCATCCTCCTTCGTTTTCTCTTTCTCTCTTTTGTCCTCTTTCTTTTCTCCCTCGCTCAGTTTCTACCTCTCTATCTCTCTTCTTATCTGCCTTTCTGCACTCTCACTTCGTTCTGTCCCTCTCTCTGCGTCATGCCCTCTCTCTCTCTCTCTCTGTCTCTCTCTCTCTCTGTCTCTCTCTCTCTTTCTCTCTCTGTCTCTCTCTCCTTTCTCTTGTCTATCTCTCTCTCTGTTTCTGATATTCAAACTTTGGTTCGGTTAGTCAGACAAATCACAAGGAGAGAGAGACAGAGAGAGAGAGAGAGAGAGACAGAGACAGAGAGAGAGAGAGAGAGAGAGGGAGACAGAGAGAAAGAAAGTAGCTGAAGAACTGATACATACTTACCAAATACACACAATTTTACAGTAAAGGCTAGAAAACAGTCTAACTTGCAGCTGAAATAGATTTTGTAGCATATACTCATTTACTGTGTAATAAATACAGTTGAGCTGTTATAAGGCTATGCCACATAAGCCCACATAACAATAGGAAGCAGTGTTAAAGTGTATGTGAGTGTGTGCACGCATGTGTGTTTGTGTGTGTATATGTGTATGTGTGACTGTGCATGTGTGTCTGTGTGTGCGACTGCGCACGTGTATGTGTGTGCGTGCGCATATGTGTTTGTGTGTTTACGTGTGTTTGGGTGTGTGTGTGTGTGTGTGTGTATGTGTGCGCTTGTGTGTGTCTGCGTCTTTGTGTTTGTATGACTTTGTGTGTGTGTGTATTACATGCATGCATCTGTGTGTGTCTGTGTGTGTGACTGCGTGCGTTTCTGTGTATGCTCATGCGTGTGCGTGTGCGTGTGCCCGTGCGTGGGCGTTAGCGTAGCTGTTTACCAGAGCAAGATTCTCCGTCTGAGTCAGCTGACAGGAAGTGAGAGAGAATGAAACAGGAAGGTAGACAGCGACAAACGACAAGGCTCAGGGAACCCTCTGAACACCCTGTTGCCACCCACCCCATACACACACACACACAACACACGCGCGCACACACACACACACACACACAAACACACACACACCTGTAACACAAAAATGTTCTGTTTTCTACTGTGTGGGGTTATGTGATATAACCTTTTAACAGCTTCAGTGACACTGACACATACACTCACGCAACCACTGATATGTCCACAACTGTGAACATCTCCAATATTACATCGCTGCCCTGCCACAGACACATCCACACACACACACACACACACACACACATTCACAGTAGTGGTTTTCTATGGGTGTCTCTGCAGTGGACCAGGATACACATACACATACTTAAACAGGTAATGGCCCAGCAGTTAATGGTAGTGAACCAAAGTGAACTAAGTGAACCATCAATCTTCTTAGTCAATATCCAGCTTCAGAATAGACTAATTGGCTCAATACCGGCTCAACAATTCCCAGCAGACATTTTGCCGTTGAATAGATGTTGATACGGCGGCCTGCACCATGTTGAAAACCTGTGTAAATTTTGCATCAAAATTAAAGTTGAGATAACGTCCACAGTCCTCCATAGCTGCATCGATTTGCGAAACTGGGACATAAAGATCTTTCTGATATCAGTTCAAATTAGTTAGTCATCTAGGGATGTTAAAAACAATTACAACACTCCAACGCATTTCGGCAGTGGCCGGCAATTCAAAACATAAATTGTTTTGAACATGAATTGTTTGGAGCTCATTGATGAAGGCCGATGACGAAACACGCTGGAGTTTTCTAAGTGTTTTTAATGTCCCTAGATGAGCCCATGAAATAAAGGCTTTTTACATTTTTCAAAAAACAAGAATTTTGTTTCATTCAGTTGCATGCCCCAAACCAAAGAGCACCTTTTTTGGAAGTTTTTTGACACTGTGCACCATGTAGCACTCTCTGTTTTACTTCTTTTCTTCTTAGTTTACAAAGCTGTTTTAATGTGATTTTTACACCGCTATAACATCATATCGTGAAAATGCTCATTTAGGTTGACGCTGAACTTGCTGACCTCCTGCACATCGCCGTCCATCACATGCTGCCTGGGTTAATACAATTTTTCGCTCCCAGAAGGGTTAAACCCTCAATTTTGCATCTGCCTTGCCAAATACCTTGCAGATCCTTGCAGAATAATTTGTCCAGGTAATAAATTAACAATAAATATTAGAGAATCTAGACATACATTGTTGTTTATGAGTCTACTAGGTGTACCAGGAACATCATCACTTTCCCATGAATGGAGAAAGAGTGAAAGACAGAGTGTGTGTGTATGTGTGCGTGTGTGTGTCAGTATGTGTGTAGGTGGTCATGTTAATGCTGAGGTCACTAGTACAGTGTGACTACATCTCATAGCTGGAAACCTCAGCATTATCATGCAGGATAGATAATAGTGTGGTGACTACAGTACCTGTGTCTGACACTATAACCTCACTATTAGCATTAATGATCATATTCATGACAACATTCATGACAACAACAATGTAGTAATATTTTGTATTATGCAACACAAAGTCAAATTAGGCTACAGATAAGGTGAGTACGATACGCACAGATAAGGCAGCTGCATCACATTGTGGCTCATACAAGTACTTTAAAATCTAAAACAAATTATGAGTCACTTTTAAATTTCTGGCTCATCTGATTGCTCTGATTAGAAAATAGCTGTGTATTTTAGGGCAGGATGATGTGTTTTTCAACTGTTCATAGATGAATTACAGGTATCACAATGTTTCCGAAGTGGATATAGCATGATTATATTAATGAAAAAATGTATATAGTGTTTTGGAATGAAACCCTTCAAATGGAATTTTGCTTAATTTTGCATAATTAAAAAATGTTCAGTCCCTGAATCCCATGATTTTTTTTTCTCTTTTTTGAAACATTAGAATGAATCAACCCCACAAATTTCCCAAGAAGAGCTAAAATCAACTGAGAAAATCTTACCAAATTTTGTGTGTCTATGTGTATGCATTTGCGTGTGTGTGTGTTGAGACAATGAAATGATGAAAGATGAGACAATGAAAGGATGCGAGCGGAAGGGAGAGGAGTGTGGAGGAGTGTGTGTGGGGGAGACGCTACTCTAGTTTTCTCTCAAATTCACCCCAAAAAAACGGAGGGAGCAGGGGAGGGGGAAAGAGAGGAACGCTTCTGGACTTTTTTCTCTCGTCTTTCTTGTCTCTCTCCGAACCCATCTCTCCGTCACAGAGAAAAGAAGCGATGACGGAGGGAACGGGGGAACTGAACGGACGAGAAATAAAACCACCAGACATCTTTAGATCCCGACAGTGGAAGTGAAAACGTCATGTGTTGTGGAACAAGCCGGGCCGTTTCGCTGCATTAGGCCTGTCGCAGAACCAGCAGTTAAACCAATAGGCTACACCAGCGTTTTACAACCTAGACCCGGACCTAGACCTGATCACCTTGCTACTGTGTGACGACAAGTTTCACCTCTTATTTCCTTCACTACGGTCCATGCTGACGCTGTAGATGTCCAGTGGACAGTACAAATAAGCGTAACATCATCTGCAAAGCATGATAGAACACACAGAGGTGAACCTGCTCGCAATTCTCCTCAGCGCACAAGAGAAGTGGGTGAAACAGCTTATTTTTCAAAAAGTTGGCGTATTAATTTAAGGCCATTTAACACAGACAACTAGATCAACCTCACTGAATTCCTCCCATTCTCTCCATCCTGACTAAAGTCAATACTACCCGTATCTACTGTCTCAAAATGTCAACTGTCAACAATTTTGGAAAAACTTTGAAGGCCGGCACTGGAAAGTTCCTTACTGTCAGCATGAAGTTTGTTGGTGTCACTTCTTTAATATGGCTTGAACATGAAGGCCGATAACAAGCTGACAGTCCGTCGTTTTGCCTCAACTCCGCGTTCGATCAGATATTAGACATTTGTAGATGACTTCAAAGCAAAGGTGAATTTAAGGTCACTCTACTAATACTTGCGCTTTTGGTCGTGTGTGTGGCTGCAGCTTTGACATTTGGGTAGGGAAAATGTATTAAATTTCAACTAGACAGGTCCGCACATACACAGTCACACACACACACACACACACACACACACACACACACACACACACACACAACTGCAGTACTACAGTCTTAAAGCTGCCAAATTGATTGATTCAAAAACTTGAATCAATTTGATTTCAATCTGTACATTTTTTTTACAGTTCATCACTGAAAATAGTAGCTTTTGTAAAAAAAAAAATATATCTATTCATAATCAAATACAGTCACTTGATAATTCCCTCTGACTTTGTTACATGAGAGAGCGCACTGTATATTTCTGTTTCAACATATGTGGTTCTATGGTGGACACTGAGGGACATTTTAAACTCAGTTCTATGCCCCCAGGTTTTGATCCAAACATATACACTGCAATGTAACGGGTAAAGTAATCTATTTCAAATGTCAGATGATAAGTGATTATGGTTCATACATAGGCTGCAATTTAGTTGAGAATGTTGATTGATTATTAATATTAGGTGACATCGCTGTCGGATGTCACCTAGTCTCACATCACACAAAAGTCAACTTTTCAAGAACAAAGAATTGGTTGAATCTCCACTTCACGGCTGAGTATTTTGGGGATTTTCCAGCGTATTCTCTGTAGATTCGCTTGGTCTGAGGGTCCCGAAACATTTTCTACACATGGGAGACACTGTCATTCATTAGCGACAAAACACGCAGAATTCCAGACACAAACTTTTCTGTAGCATCGCTTAAGCAGGCGCTCTAACTACAGCGCAAATTAGTGCCAATTGTATGATCAAACCTATCTATTTGTTAAAAGGCAATCCATTTTATTTTGGTTCAGTTTCTAATGCGCATGCACAGAGCTACAAAACAAGTGACACTGCACTATGTCCTTGTTGCAAAATGAATGAGTTTTCAATCTCATATTGTCCCCACACCGATGCGGAAAAATGCCAAAAAGTGTGATTCTTACTTATGACACATTTAATCCAAAAACCAGAATACTATTTTCTTCTGAATTTTCTTCTTCTCTCTTTAAAGGTCACAAAGGTCACAAGGTGCAGTGAACAGAGCATAGCGATCAGCACATCGTCTTTTGAAGAGCCATTTTCAAATACATAAAAATGTGACTTGCAAATACATAAATGTGATTAATGCGAGTCCATCGGCGTGTGTAAATGTCTTCTTCTAACTCTTTCATCTCTCACAACATTCAAGCTGATCGGAGGGCTGGATTGTGGGTCACGGTATTGCTGATTTTTGCATGCCACCTACAACATTTTGAAAAAATATACATATTCATATAAACTCAAGCTTAAGAAGTTGAAGGAGACATTATCCTTTTCTTGATCTTTTCTGAAAACCCTTAGGTATGCAGTGTTTTAAAAGTAGTGGATCCATTTCATTGGGTCAAAGTATTATTACGGGCTTGTTTCATTCATCAGGAAACGGAGAGTGGATGTATTGCGTATAAATGTTTGATTAATCATTAACTAACTGAGTGTTCAGTTGTGCGTTCACTGCAAACTGCCAGTAAAAGCTTTTGCAAGCAAATCCCATAATGTAAGGACATTAAGATGACGTTCTTCAATATAAAATTAAAAGCAGCCTCATCATTTGAAGACTACAGACAAAAAATTCAGTCGGTGTTGACATTTTATGAAGTTACAGTAGCATATACAGATAATTTTGTGTGTGAATGTGATGCATCACCTCAACTGTTTTAATTATAAATTCAAACGTTACCCCAACTTACAGATTACGGATAAGGAGATATGCAAACCTCACTCGTCTGAAAACATGAATTGGACTTATGTAGTTCTTCGTCATGACCATGCTATTAATAGCATATCCACCCAATGGGGGCATCCCATAATCGTAACCAGTTTCCCCGTGGGGATCATTAAAGTTTCATTTTGTCTTAGCTGACAGCAAAAAGCTGAGCACTATGTTCAGAGTGTTTTCTCCAAGGCTGCGCCCAAAGCATGTGAAAGTTTTATTAATATAGAGCTCATAGCTAAACCAAGTATTTTTTTGCTGTTGCAGTCATTCCAACTTGTTTTACCATGGAGGCCAATAAAAACCCAGAATGAAAAGCTGACAGCCATTTCGCTGAAGAATGCTGTTCTCACAACCGTGACTTCTGAGGTCTCCAAGGCCTCTCACGCCACTCCTGAACCTGCAAATTATCAAAGCGTGATGGAAACCATGCTAAATATAAAATATAAGAGCTAATCCTTCCAAATTAGTTTGGTTTCTTGTGCCAAACTCAGTTGAGATGGATTTGGCTGAACTTGTTTACGGCTCAAAGACTCGATCACCCCCGGGATCCATCTGAAACCTGATGGCAGGTTGAGGACTGCTGAAGCAAGCGCTAGTCGATTCATTCATATTAAACAAGGTCAACGACATGGAAGCACCGCTTCCTTCAGTTTGCCAACAATCTGCGGCTAATTAGAAGGATGTGTTTCATTATTTCATGCTAAATGATGGATGCTGTTTCCCTCTGTCCTCCCTCAGTTCAACCTCTGCATATACTGTAGGCTTCTACACTGAAAATGTCCACTGTTGTAGTTTTATACTCTACATTCACAATCCACAATTAACCAGTGCAACAATGCAACAATGCAACAATGCAACAATGCAGCAACGCAACGACACTGGACCAGTGCAGCAATGGCCACTATACGAATTTGAAGCTGACAAAATGATAAATAGGAAAGAAATATTAAGGAAATATATAACAGAGGCCCAACATATATATATATATATATATATATATATATATAACTATGAATTTAACCTTTAATTAGAACTTGGGCCCAGTGTGGTTTTGCTGTACTATTCATCATACTATTTTCAATTTTCAAAATTGAAAGACTGGTCTTGCAATAATGATCATATATGGCCTAACACCTATACACCTATTTGTTATGCCATATGGCATAACAAAATAATTATACCTCCATCTTTCTGGCTTAGGTGGGACACAAACTACAAGATGTTTTTAACTAATCAAACATTAACATTCCAGTCAAATATTCCAACATCAGGTGTATCTGAATAAGACAAAAAAAAAAAAAAACTACAACACAGGATCTTCTAAATTTGTGTTAACATAGCCTCACCGGGGCTAACCAGGGTTTTTACTTCCTTGGATATACTGTGCTTCCAGATAGAGTGTGTAGAAGCCCTACACAGTGTTACCTTAAGTTAACACTGTTCAAAGATGAATATCGCTGAAAGAAATTGCACCGAGCCGTATTTCATGTTGCTCTATTCTTAATTCTCCTTTTCAACAGAGAAAATAAAACAGTGTTTGGTGCAGATGTTCGTCATTCGGGCCTTCCTCGGTGCACAGGCTCAAGACAAAGTTAAAACACAAAAGCGGTTGTTGCCCTCATTCTGTCTCCAGATGTCAAAGGAGGTCACCACATCGAAGGAGGACGAAAATAGTCACGGCAACGACAATACAAACACTTATCCACACAGATTCATGCTATCATCAGAGTTTAGCAATGAAATGGCTTCTATACCTTCATGTCCAGACCCAAAATGTCTGTTGGGCCTGTTGCTGATGGCTCCCCACATGACAAGAGTATTAATATGACTTAATGCATCTGACTCATCCTATCATGATATATTTCACACAATATCTCCTACCAGCATAGTCCTGCATGTGGTTCAACTCTCATCTGCTGTAAGCTTCTCAGTGTAAGCTCATGTTTTCAGTAAACACTGACATGGTGCAGGTAACAACAGTGAAATGCTACAACTAATGTTGAGGCTCAGATCTCATTGGGAGATCGCCATCTATTGTATGTCACCGTAGAGAGAAGCATGCCTTCGCGGTACCTGATTACACAAGCATCTCTCCATGTCATAGATGTGCTTATCTGTTACGACTTGCTGCATATTCAATGGATGCGCGCTCGGCAGAAAGCCGCATCTCCACATAAAAATGCTTTTTTGTTACTTTTTCGTCTGAGAATACAAGTTACGAAATGCTAAACAAGTGCCGAATCATGCTTTATCCATACACTGACTATACACTGAATGTACAAAACCTTAGGGACATGCTCCTGATGTTGAGCTGCAGCCTCTTGCACACAATCCACATCTCAATTCAATTCACGTCTCAAAGCTTCAAAATCCTTCTGTAATTCATCTGCTTCTTTTTCTCTACATCTCCTCCTTTGTGATCGGTATAGATTTAATATGGGAAATCAATAAGGCATAATGGCTTTTACCTGGATTCACCTCATCAGTGAGCCTCATGAAAAGAGCGCGTGTCCCTAATTGTACATTCAGTGTCAACTTAAATGCAATAAAGCAAGTTTATTGGCTCAGTTGGTAGTGAAAACATGATTCGTGGCGCATTTACTATATGGTATTAAGCACATTTAATACATTCTGCAGACTTCAGTGGATAAACAACTGTCAACTGACCTTAGGGGTCACGGGGTTGACTATGTTTACAGTGCTAACATGTTTTAAAGAGTCTGGGTCCCACGGTGAAGCTAAACTTTCTCACTTTGGGTCCCAAGCTGACAGACTCCTTCCTGACGGTTTACTGATTTATTTACAAGGTAGAAAAGTGAAGGAAAATATGTTCTTACCTGTGAAGTTGCCATTGTGAGGGCAGATGTGTCAATGGCAGCGCAAGACGCCTGTGTGTGCATGGTCTGTTTGTGGGCATGTATGTGTGAGAGAGAGGGAGGAGAGAGAGAGAGAGAGAGAGAGGGAGGGAGAGAGAGAAAGAACCTTAGGTAGTTTCATCAGAGGCGGTCGGTCGCTGTCGTTCTTTCAGTCCTTGCGATCTTTCACACTTTTTCACGCACCTTGTCATAACACCACTCGTGTGTGTGTGTGTGTGTGTGTGTGTGTGTGTGTGTGTGTGTGTGTGTGTGTGTGTGTGTGCATGTTTAATGTATTTGTACGTGGTCTCACAAGCCTTGTCATTGTGATCCTGGAAACAAGGCGACACAGACGGAGAGAAAAACACCACAGTGTGTGTGGCTCAACCTCACACACATACACACACATACACACACACACGCACTCACACACAGTTTCAGTTTGAGTGTATTCTTTCTCTCCCCTCTCTTCCCTCATTTTCTCTTTTGGTCTTTTTGATTCTGAAGGGCCACACACATCTACATGGTCTACACATACGAACACACACACACACACACACACACACACACACACACACATACAGTACATAGACACACAAGTGATTTTGACATTTTGTGCTTGGCTTGTGAGGTATAATTACATGGTGTGATGTCGATAAGATAAAAATATAGATGATCACTGATGATTATTTTTGCTTGCGTCTTTTCATTCTCGCTCACAACAGAGAGTGCGGATCACTGCTGTTGCGGAAAAAGTTGAGTTCAAGTTTGGGGGAAAATTCATATATTTGAACTGAAACTTTTGCACGGTCAGATGCAAAACCCATAATAACATTTCAATTGATGCATCATCGCCAATCAGAAAACAAGGGTTGTACAGGCTGTACAGTAAGAGACAGACAGTCATGAGCTGCACATGGCGGCACAGCGACACTCCACTGACATGATGAGAACATGACAATTATGATATTACTGATTACGATAGTAGCAGGTGGTTTGTGGCGATACAGGTGCATTCTGTGGCACGAATAATAATTGTGGGTGGAGGTTAGAGGAGCGAACTGTGACTGGAAGACTGAGAATGTGGGTGGGGAAAGTGAATAAGTAACGCTCCCCTCTCGCTCAACCCTGGTAGTTGAGCGAGGCACAAGGCACTTTAACAGGTGTGAAACTGTATGAATGTGAAACAAGGCATCGCTGGAAAAAAAGCATGCATGACCCTCGGTAAACAAAGGTTAAAAATATGGAATTAAACTCATTTGGATGTAAAAGTTCAAACATTGTGCGCCCCAAAGTCAGATTCTCATTCATTATCGATGGAGCAGTCTCGCTTCTCTGCATTCTAGCTCGATTTGCATTGCACACATACAAATGTATTCATTTGGTTATGAAGCTTATAATAATACGCCATAGCTATAGGTACCAGTTTTCACTTCAAAATATGATATAATAAGGAAGAATAAAGCATTTGAAGAAAATTCATGAAACAAGTTGATTTGCATTGGAAACTAATTGAATTATTTCACGCTAATGGCAATTTTTCACTTTTCTTTCAAACAAACAAGACTCAGTAGTAGATTATGATTTGTTAAGTGAGTATACTGAGTGTAGCAACTTGATATATGAAATATATTTGAATATTAGGTATATACAGTTGTTTTCAGTCAAAAACTGAGTCTTAAGGGTTTTAAAGGAGAGGGTTTTCCACTAAGGAGTAAATTACAGTACATTACTAACATTACATCAATGAAAAAAACATGTATCGTAAAACATAGTTTGCACCTCAGTGCTTTAAACACTGCAGTGCTCCATTAAAAGCTGCTGAAAGGTCATGTCACTTCATGTCACAGTGATGTAAATGGTGTGAGTGTGAGTGTGTGTGTGTGTGTGTGTGTCAGACTAAGACTGAGAGTCGGTCATGACTGTGCGCGGCGGTGGGGGAGCCGGTGGTTGGGTTTCGCAGCGGCGTGGGAGAGAGGCGGCGGGGCGAACTCTGATTCCCGGTATCGTGAACTTCAAACCTCCCCAGCGGCACCGCAGCGGCACGGCGGCCCCGTATTGCACCGAGACCCCGAAACTCTGCTGAGAACAAGAGTGCACTTCCAGCTATTAAAGGGATGTTTCCACAAGAGGCCGGTTCACCTGCTTCAAATCAGTGGGTCTGCGTGATAGATCGTCATGTTTTATGGCAGTACAGACAGACACAGAAGCACTGGTGAAAAATCAACACATTGGTTCAACTTTAAAGATATAATATGACATTTCAGGGTTTGACTTTAAAGAGATAATGCAACATTTTTCACAATACGTTAAATGGTAGATTGTCACTGTGGGTAGTGTAATAAGAAAAAAAGTGGCAATGGGACACAATTACCACAGTAGAAACAACTACATAAAAGCAAGTCTATAAAAGTGGTTTTGAAGAAGTGATTTAAAAGAAGATACTGATCTTGCTCGTCACTTTTTTACAGTCTGTGGTCGTTCCAAAGTCTAAGTACTCTGGTATCAAAAGTGAGATCACAATTTAATTTTAAACTAGACATGGGAATGGTCGGCCCAAAGGTCTCAGGCTGGGCTCCAGCTCATATGGGGTTCAAGGACTGATACTGTAGTTATCCATTGTGACTTAAAAGTAATGCGTAAAATGTTAAAATCAATTCTAAAACAGACTGGTAGCCAGTGTAAAGAGGCAAAAACTGGAGTGATCATTTTTCTTGGTTGAGGGCAAAAAGCTTGCTTGTTTAAAGTAACCTCTTATTTCTTCTGCTACAAAATTTTAACTCTTTAAAAAAGGCATGTTCAGTTTAGTTCATCAAGCAGCAGGAACATACTGTTTGCTCAGTCCAAAGCGTGCTCTCTGAAACAAATACTTGCAAGATTCAGAGATCTGAAGTTTCTTTAAGCTGCCTGCCGAACTTTTTGACAGTGCACAAATTCACAAAAATATATCCACAATGCAAGTCAGCGGTGTAGATAATGAAGCCACAGAGGAGAGGAACCTGCCAGCTTGACGACGGCTGCATTTTCATATACAACAAACAACAGGATGCATCATAAATACAATATAGTGGAACTGTGTGAACATCATGGCTTTACATCACAGCAGTTCCTCCTCCACTGTCAGTAATGTCTCCATCTAAGCAGCGGCAGATTATTTTCCAAACCGTTAAATTCTATCAGATGTAGCATCCTTTCTACTGGAATAGTAATTTCATAAGAAAACGGCCCATTTTCAAATTCTCTCACGCAGTATCCTCTGGAAATCAGTTCATTTTGTATTGTTATTAGAGGAAATAATTGCTTTCAAAATTGTTTATTTCAGATTAGCCTATGTAGGATGTATGGAGAGGCCACATTAACACAGAGAAACAGACGTACAAATAATCTTCAGGTTCAGTGTAAGTCTTTTTTTTCCCTTTAAATGTCAATTCATCTTCCATGGCATTTTTTATTATGTCAATTGAGTCACTAAAAAATGACATATAAATACATAAAAAATGTAGAAAATCCTCCTGAATTTTCATCACAGCACCAGTTGATTAAAATGAACTCTTTAGCAACTTAGGATAAATTTAGGAGAACAATTCCACTTGGTAACTGACTGTGGACAGTAATGGGAACCTCTGGGTGACGAACATGGCCTAAATGTGTCAAGAGAGTTAAAAAATATTTATATACCAGTATTTAAGTATTTTTAAAGGGCTTATTAAAAGTTATCTGGCTAAAGGGGTAAAAGTGCTTTCAGTAGGTTTCTGGCATTACAAGACATTTTCCCTGCTCCTAATTTTGAAAGCAGGCCATTTTAAGGTGGGGGTTTAAGTTTAAAATTATAGTTATTTTAAGAAAGGAGTAGTGAGCGTATGACCCATATAGTGAAACGCGTGTGCGTGTGCACTATGTACATGTTGCCATCTTGCACCTGTAAAAGCCATCTATGTGTAGGGTGATCAAATACTTGCTTCCTCTGAAAACATCTTTGTATGACACACTTACACACACCTGTATGTACTAGAAAAGTCTCTAATCTACAGCATAATGGATGGTCTGTCACACCCAGACTTAAACAAAGAACTAATTTTTTTTTACACACACACACACGAAGAGTCAGCAGTAGTCAGTACAAGAACTTTGTTTATTCATTTCCAATTCAATTCAGTTAACAGTCAGGACTTGAAGCCAGCGGCAGTAATTTTGTTTACCAGCACTCACTAAAAAATACTTTTACATGTTCAAACTGAGTCACCACACATGCTCAAAGTTTTAACTTGTTTTTCCTGTGCGATACATGCATTTCAGTGCAAATGGAAAGTCCATGAAACAAAAATAAAATGCATTACTAAAACATTTCTTAAAATGAATAAAAAAAACAAAACAGATGTCTTAAAAGAAATGCCCAAAAGAACGAGAATGGAATGTCTTGTAAGAAACACACTGGGCTAACTAGAAACAATAAACTCACAAAAACAGACTCGTTTGAATAATGCATGTCTGGAGAAGCTGCATCTTTTACTAACACACAAAAAAGTTTGCTTTTTAAAAATCCAATATTCAGAGAGTACTGAGTTTGTACTGGCCTACAATTTCTTTACCTGCACTGCCGGTTTTTCCATTTGCTCTAATCCTTAGTTTCATTTATGTCCTGACTGAACTGATACACAATCCTACATAGAGTGGTAAAAAAAGTCCTGTATCTCTTGCATCTTCTAGCTTATTCCTACACCAAGGGCTAGGGTTGAGTTTAGTTTCATCTCAGAACTAATCTACCCTAGTTTTGCTGTAATGTGGCGCCCTCTTTAGCCGGTAAAGGGGAAAACCAGCAGGACCCCGTGTCCAGGCCCAAGGGTGATTTTGTCCAGTTTGACTGTGGAGTCTGCTGCCAGATCTGGATCAGTGGACAGCTTCACCTTCGCATGTTCTGGCAACTCCAAGTCACCTAGAGAGGGAAAGAAGGGGGTGTCAAACTCTCAAAATGGTGGACAAAAAGAGTCTTACTGCCCCTTTAAGAAATAATAAAAAACAACAACACATAAGAACACTCGTTTTCTACACATTTTACCTGTGGGTGTCAGTGTGAGTGTTGCGGCCGTTGTGCCCCAATTGACCGCCGTCACGTATCTTTCGCTCTGGTCCCACAGACGGAGGAAAGCGAGCGATGAGGCGGACGACTGGAGGAGGTGGTAGTCGCCGTGGAGGAGAGAGCGCTCCTTCCCTCGCAGGTCGCTGACAGATTTGAACCACTTCCGGCAAGCCACGCGCTCTTTCCTCTCGGCCTGCGGGGTGGAGAATTATGGGATGGTTTTTAAAAAAAAAATAAATAAATGGTGGAAGCAAAGAAATGCCTTTGATCGTGTACTCGCTAGTTTCTTGTTCTTAATGAGGAAATTCCTTCCCGCATTACAGCCAATTCAGAGAACTTCAGACATAAATGACAAAATCAGACAGATGAGTGTATCCCTCTCACACACACACACACACACACAACCTACCTCAGCAGTCTGATTCACAACAGCTCCGTTGGCAGGCTCCTCCTCTGTGTCCCAAAGCATCACAGGAGCTTCTGCACCCTGATGGAGGTACAAAGAGGACAAAAAAAAAAAAAAAAAAAGGTTACAACCTTTCACAGCTGGACATGAGAGAAATAATACATTTGGACACTTTCTTCCATGATTATTGCATGACATTTTTGTGTGCCACTGAAACCATGTTCTCAGAGACATTTTTAAAAAATGGTTGCTGAAAAGTCAATTCATCGTTTACCTGTGCCTGAAGGCCGATCTCGTCTCCGTAGGTGAACACCGGGGTGCCGGGCATGGTCAACAGCAGGAGCTGGTAGAGCCGGACCAGGGCCGGAGTCCCTGCCATCTTGGACAGGTGATCCTTAGTGGCGGCACCCAGGCCCCAGCCCACACTCCTCTGATCAGACTGGAGGGTGTTGATGTCCTGGGCGCGCTGCACTCCTGGAGACATACGGGTAGAGAATGGTCAGTTGGAATGCAATGTACCATCATACACCATCTTCTTGTTTTCATACAGAGAGTGAACAGTCTGCTACCCTTTAGCAATTTTTTGGTCTTTACTTAGACAGTGGGAAAGTAGAGCAGGAGACACAGGATTTGATCCTAGGCCAATCATATTATACTGTATTAAGAAAAAACCCCAGCATTTATCTGAATAAGGAAGGAAGGGGCTGATTAAATTAACAGAATGAGGACAAATGCAGGGAAAATAGCAATCCCCCAGAAAAATGTATGGGGTACGGTGTCCAAATTAATAAAAAAAATAGAAAATAAAAAAGAGCTCCTAGTGACAGACGATAAAGCGGGTATTCCAGCCTACCTCCGTTTTCGGCGCTGAGCAGGTCAGACAGGATGAGATCCACACCCGAGGTATTGAGGAGCAGAGACACTTCTGTGGCCGAAATGCCTTCCACCACACCCATCAGCACCCTGAGAGGAGAGGAATGTGGTCAGTTCAGTCTTATGACAGAGGGACTGAAAAGCTGAGAGACACCCATTAGTCTATTAGCTAGAAAATGTCAAGAAATGCATAGAATTCTTTTCCCCCTGAATATCTGCCTAACTGGCTTCTTGAAATGGCAGAGGATGAAATCCGATTTGTGGGTCAACTAGTGTCATTCCTCAACCCCTCCACAAGGTGTCGCTCGACCATCACACAGTTTGAGTTTGAGAGTTTCAGCCCCACTGGCCTGTGGATTCTTTCCTCGTTGGTCCCTCCAAGCCCCCGGACCCCCTAATCCCCCGCTGTGCTGGAATGCTTCTGATCTCCGCCTTCCTCCAGAACACAATACACTCCAACCTGTCTGCAAAGCCTCCTGACCTTTTACTGATGCTACTAAAAATCACTTGCAAACTGTAAAACTTTTTCCATTTAAGTGCAATGCAACAACGGGACGGGGAGCTTCAGCTGTCAGCCTTGGTTACCTGTTCTTGGTGTCCTCGGTGCGGTTGCCCTGGACGGCGGCCTGAAGCTTTGACCAATCAGGAGTGGAGGAGGCGGCGCTCAGACCCGACACCTTGATGCCATCAACCCCCACCTTGAACCAGTACTGCGATGCAGCCTGGGAGACAAACATGCACATTGCCGTTACTATAACCAGGGAGAAAATTCCACTTGCATTCATTCTTACCATTAAATGAGAACATTAAAACCTGCAGCGCTCTCACTCTCATAAAACTAAGGGATTCGACTTCCCTATCTTAAGTGTTTGCTATTAAAATGTATCTAAATAACCTCTTTAACTTGTGCGTGTGTGTGTGTGTGTGTGTGTATGTGTGTGTCTCTCTTACCATGAGTTTCCCCAGTACATCTGCAACATCACCACTGCTGAACCAAGGTGCACCACCCATGTAGTTCGGAGTCATATCCAGCACCACAGAAATACCTAACAGAAAAAGTACAACAGAATTCAAGTTACGGGATCCTGAGTTTTTTAGTCTGGAGAGCTAAATCACTTTATTAAATCATGTCTTCCACTGATAAAATGTTATTCTTATGGGCTTGGACAGTCCAAAAATCAAAATGTTGGTATGGACTTTCACACCCAAATGATTTGTTTCAGCTATATGGATAACATTTCTGAGGCTACCCACCCTTCTTGTGGGCCTTCTCCAGCAGGTTGACGAGGTGCTTCTCAGTTCCCTGGATCGGGTTGATCTCTTCGAAGTTCAGGGTGTTCAGCTGGTTGGCCTGGACCGTGTGGAGAGGGCCGAGAACCAGGCCTTTCACTTTCAACTGGTTCACATTGTCCAACTTGTCCTCGACACCTAGAGAGAGAGGGAGAAAGAAAGAGACCATTTTAGTGAGAAATTCACAATGGGTAAGAGAGAAATGAATGTGTGAAAAGTGGCAGGGTCAAGGGGTTGGTAAGAGAGGGCAGGAGACTGAGAAAGGAGAGAAAGATCAGAGACAGTTTGAGTTAGGATACAGGCGAGGAAGAAGAGGGGAGGTAAAGGATAAATAGTGGTGTTCTTTTGGAGCAGTATTGACTCATGGCAGCAGCATGTGAGCGACTCCCTCCACACCCTCTGCTGGCCATGTAAAGGCAGAGTACAAGGAGGTCCTTCATGTGAGAACAACTCTGAGTCACGTGTGCTTGTTGGAATGCTGCCCAGGGCCTGCTGGAAACCCGAGAGCACCCTAGTAATTTGCCTTTTCTCAAACGCCAGTGCCTGTGTCCTCACTGCCTGTTACTCTTAAAAAGCTGAAAGATTCAAGGCAAAATCGAATGTGCTATTAAAGGCGCAACAATTTAGACTGATAATTGGACTACTTTTATTGCGCACTGTGTTTGAGCAAAGCTACAATCCAAAGAAGCAGTCTCTAAGCTTGTGATAAAATTGGATTATGTTGTATGCATATATATTATATTAACGCCTTGGGGGACATTTAATAAAAAATATGATAAATCTCTATTACAGAGAGAAAAGTTCTGATCTGAATTTTAAGGAAAAAAAAAAATATCCCAACCGTCATGGGATGATGGAGGGAATCAACAGCTAAGTGAGATATGAAAGAGATGACACATGGCTTTTCCAAAATCCATCTGAGCTTCAGGCTTTTGATTCAAATAGGCCAAAAGACTGTACTTAGAGATATCTTCATACAACTAAGCAGAAGTGTCTTGGGTTGGTTAACCCTCAACCTCAGTTCTTTGAGCGGGAGAGATATGAAAGAGGTGACTCGTATGATTTTTTTGCCCTTTTAGACCTTGAGTCACGACGTGTTGGCCTAGTCAGCAGTCTGGTATCCAGCCAGCTGGAATAGACCGGGCAGATCTGAGGAAACGCAAGACCTGGTCACAAGACTAATCCCTCATGCATTAGAGTGTGGGTTACCACACTAAGGCCAGACAGCTCTTTGTAAAAAATAAACTCATAGCCTTGTTTTGCCTTTACATTTGTGAGGGTTTGCTTTGTGTTTGGGATGGGATCAGGATGACACCAAAAACAGAGAATAACAGGGAAACAGCAGGAAGACAGGTTATCTCCATTACCATTAAATGTCTGAAAAAATATATACATTCACCCTGGAAATTCCCATCCTCTCAGTCCAATTTTATAAAGTAAAGCACATACAAAATAGTGACTACTCTAGAAAACTGTTATATTTTTTCCATACAGGTACAGTATCTAATCTGTATCTGCCTGTATCTAACTGTTTGGGATACATACTGTAGATTGGCTGTCAGTCACTCAGAGTGGAATCTGAAAATACTACAAAGGCGTGTCTGACGCAATATACTCATGAAACGCCTACTAGCTACGAGACAAGGCCAAACCTGTCCTACATGTATTTAAAGATTCTATTTCTTAGGTTTACTCTGATAGCCTAGTGTTATAAAAGCTGTTCATTAGGTTATCTTAGACAACAAATCATGGACACTTCCACTGGCCTAGCTTTGAATCACAAACATGTATCATTGTTGCCTTACATACATTTCTTAAAAAAAAAAAAAAAGGATAAATAGTACATGAATGCAGTATCTACCTGTGAGAAAACCATGGTTAAGCTCTCCCTTATTCTCACAGTTCAATTTCAACACTGATTATGTCTGTCCATGTGAGCGTTTAAAATTTGCCAATTTCCCCATTCTTTACATACTGGACACATAATATACCTTTAATTCCCTCGGGAGAGAAGGCCTGCAGGTCAGAGATCTGGTACAGGGGGCCTTCGTTCCACCAGTTCATCGTGGGGATGGGTTTACAGCGGGGGGCCTGGACGATGATCACTACGGCTCCAGCCAGCATGCCCAGCCAGCCCAGCCAAAACAGCACCAGGAGGACCCAACGGGTTCGCACCCACCTACACAGAGGAGCGGAGAGAGAAAAAAATAGTTAGGATGATCATTGATTACATGCTGCTAAACAACCAATTCAAGACTAACATAATCAATCACAAAAGAATCTGCAAGGACACCAACATCAAGTCTTATGTGTCCAGCAGAAACCCGGGAGATCTATTCCTCCATCTATGAGCTCTTACCCTGGAGTGCCGGCCACCTTCATCAGCTCCTCTTTGGACAGGCCGGTGAATTTGACCTCGTCCTCAGGAACCTTCAGCTTGACGCTGCCGTTCTTCTCCCCGCCTGTGAGCTGCAGAGCGCCGGTCATGGGCGTCTTCTCCGGGTCCAGCTCATTGAGCTCCACGTCCTTCATGTCGATCTCAGCGTCCTTATTCATCTTCGTTCAAGTCTTGATTTGTTCAATTTCTTTAGAGGTGAAGGGAAAAGAGGGGGAGAGAGAAGGGAGGAGAGGGCAGAAGGAAAAAACATGTGATTAATGGTCAAGTTGATTTGTCTCTTGTTCTTTTGAAAAAGGCCAGGAAGAGTGTGGGGTCTAACACTGCACAGAACCTTGTTTAAAAGCAAAATATATGACCACAGAATGGGAGCAAAAGGAGAAATAATGGTGAAAATAGGACTCTTGTGGAAACTAGAGGTGGTGTTCTTGGGAAAAAACCCAGAATTAACTAGCCACCCGTAGTTTCATCTCTGGTAAAATGACCAGAGATGAAACTAAGCATCAGCTGTTCTACGGTTCTCACACTAGTTAACTCACTCCTAGTTGAAGCGTGGAAGTAATATCTATGCAGCAAAAAAACCCGAAACAATTCAAATTCAAATATTAGGCCCAATGCAGAAATTAAACTGCTAACGCGGGATAATAACCACAGAGAAGGACAGCTCAACACTCGGCTTCTGACGTTCACCTTGCTAGCTTCTGTTAGCTTAACCGGAAACAAGTATGTGAGAAAAGTCTGGGAAAAAAAACAGAAAAACCTAAACCCATTTGAACGTTCCTTTAAATTTCATATCGTGTTTTATAATATCATTTGCCGCTAGAACTAAAATTTTGACAAACCAAATGTTCAACGGTTGTCTGACGAAACTGCGCTCATCAATTAACAGTTAACCTAGGCTACAAGCAGCATCCAGCTTACTCCTAAAATGTCTCGGCGTATTTTCTCTTTGGCACATTACATTACACAAAAATAGCGATTTTATTTAACGTTAGTTGTTGTTGTTTTTTTTAGCGGAAGCCTCTTTTTCTTTCCACGGCTTGGCACTGGTCACTCCACATATCATCGAGGTACGCGAGGCGAAAAACAACGCTCCAATTTCCGCTTTAACGTAATAAAAAGATATCCCAGAAACTCGTATTTTTTCCCCAACCTACTTGTCGGACGAATGAGAAAAAACGAATATCAATCGATTTAACGTTAGTTCGATAAAATGTGGGTGTATAACGTTAACTAGTTAACTTGTTTTGTTCGAGAGAGATGATGAAATTGAGCCCGTCACTTTACATCATCTGCCGGGACACGAGGCAGTAGCAACATTGAACCTCCCTCTTTGAATCTAAAACACTTCAGTTCTGTGTTAATATCCACTTAATGGCACCACATCCGATGGAGTAAGTAGAACAACCAATTACCTGAAAAAAGCAGGGTAAAATCCGTCCAGTTTTCTTGAGAAGAAATTATTTTTCCTCAGCCCTGTAGGCTATCCTTTAGTTGTCCACTAATCTCATTACAAAGAATGGGCTTGGTCTGTATTTATAATTGCCTTAGTTTCTCCGCCTACCAAGCTGGGAGGACCCAATGATCTCTCTCTCTCTCTCTCTCTCTCTCTCTCTTCCCAGAAAAGCAAAACAACAAACTGTACCTCCTTTGCTCCAAGGACATACATTCTTTAGGTTCCCAAGCCATTAAAAACAACCCAACAAAACATGCTTATTTATTCCACAAAAACTTTTTTTATCAGCATCCTGAGACCAATTTAGTGCCAGAAGAAGTGTTAGCTGTTCTATTCTATTCTATTCTATTCTATTCTATTCTATTCTATTCTACAAATAATTCCTATTTTTGATGTATGTGAGATGCTAATGCTCACATCATCCTATTTGTTCGAAGTCCAGTGCAAAGTTTCACTGTGTCTTGATAAGAAGTTTTATCTTCAGACAGAGTAACTGTTAAACCCTCAACCTTTGGCCCAGTTTGTACAATGGGCATGCAGTGTAAGGCTTTCACTGCTATAGCCAGGGATAGACTGGGGAGACTATTTTTTCAATTAAGGCTATGGGGTATCATTGTCCTTGCTACCCAGGATATGAATAGAAGCTAACAGAGATGGTTTGGAGGTGGAAGCCAGTTAGCCTCCCCAGGCTATGGTCCACAGCTGACTGTAGAGCTTTCCCATGACAGCGCATAAGTTCCACTCAATAAATTCTGTTAAATTTGTCTACAGTAGCTAACAAAATCAGTCTAGGGTTGCAAATATATTTTTCAAAAAGAAAACATCATAAAAGTCACAGCCAGTCATCAACCCGTAATGAATTGATGAATAGATTGATTGGTTCCTATCAAGGCGAGTGGGGCCAATAGTCTATTGTATTGCTGATTAGTGGATACTTAAATATCCATTCTGTTCTTCACTAATCTCATTTCTAACCCCACTTCCTCCCCAGGTCCTCCTGCTGTTTCCCTGACTTTACTTTTTAGCATTATGCAAACATCAATTGCATCACTAGTGTTTCTGCTTCATCAACACTTAGCCAAACCTTCACTGATTAATCCATTTAGTCTGATGAGTGATCACGCTGACTCTACAATACGACAAACCAACCAGTGAGCAACAGTAGTGCAATTAAAGTCAAAGTGTGACTTTTACAATTGTCACAACTGGGTGAAATGTATGTAAAGCGCATAGTGAAATTTTGATGAATTGCACCAACAATTGATGTTTGCATAGGGGAAACAAGGAAGTGATCTAATCTATTTTCTCCTGTAACAGGGGCCAGAGACGCCCTGTCCTGTTATAACAAAAATGTTCTCAGAAGGGATCTCTGGTACAAAGTTTCATCAAATGGAAGCCCGTGGCCTAAGCCATGTATCTGTTTGAGGGTCCTTGACAAAAATAGCCTGTCAGTTCCCACCATGTTGTTGTTGTTGATGATGTTGCTGTTTTATTTCCATGTGTCAGAAGAGATTGTAGTTGTTATTGTGGCTGTGTGATCATTGATATAAATACATACAGACATCATTTTACTAATGTTGAATTAATGATAATAAAAATAGTTTTGGAAAGGGTTATGATAAATCTAATCAATGAAAGTCTGTAAAATTAGAATGAAATGTCTGTTTTGATTCTATCAAGCTTGGAGTAAAGGCAAAGTAACTGAAGGTAGTCTAGTAGGTTATAATACAAATTACAATTTTCTACAGAACATCAGTCCTGTGTAATAGCTGTCATTTCAAAAGTAACCCCCCGTCCCTGCTTGTGGCCATATGCATTCCTCAGCTGCTGGTGACCTTCATAGAGAACATACAGTAACAGCAGGCTTCTAGGAAAGAAGAAATGTTTACATCATGTATACATAAAGTGCTGTTTCTGACTGTATTAATGTAATGGTTAATAGTGGTATCATTAATTATCATGATAGTGATGAGTAGGAGAAGGAGGATGTTGTTGTTGTTGTTGTTGTTGTTTACCTCAGTCATGGGCAGTACAGTACGCAACCTGAGAGTCAGTCAAATGCTGGGACATGCTCATGAAAGGGGTCAGGGGTTATTGATTATGTAACTACGGGTTATAGGAATAATATTACTGTGAGGACAAACAAGGTCATATTACACAGTGCTTTTTAAAACAGGGTGGGCAATAGTTCTGGTTAGTATTTTTTTCACTTTTTCAGGTGCAAAGCTGCTTCCAGAATAGTATTTGTTTTTGCTGATGGTAATGGTAGCTTATTGAATTGTGGGAAAGTTTCGGGGCTCATTTCAATTGCAAGGAACGTTGATTGGATTGGATCAGATCCACTGACTGAAAAGAGTAACTGATGGAAGGGACAAGTAAAACATTTTATGACTGACTGATAACAGTGCTGCTCTTGATCATACAGACAAACAACCATTCTATTCTATTTTTACTAATCTAATTGCAAACTCTATCTCTTCTACCACATCTCTCTATCTTCCCATACCCCCCACCCCCCTCCATGCTGCTTGTTGGGTCTGTTTGTTTCTGTTCTTGTTGGGCTGGCAGGGTGGTTGCAAGACAGAGAGAGAATGACATCAAGAGGGCAGAACCTAATGCTTAGAGTATCTTTGTCCTTTCCCTCCAGCCTGTTCTACCGTCTCTCTCTCTCCTCTCTCTCTCTCTCGCTCTCTCGCTCTCTCGCTCTCTCTCTCTCTCGCTCTCTCGCTCTCTCCCCAGGGTGAAAGAGATACATAAGAGCAAGAGAGGTAGGGGGTGGGTACAGAGACATGGTGAAAAAAAAGAAGAAATACAGAGGAGGATGAGTTGTTCTCACCACATGTTTATGTGGTGAGGTTTAGGCAAATGCAGGGACATGATACACCACTTGGAACTGGTTGGACTGTACCTGTGCATGTGTGTGCTTGAGTGTGCAAATGTGTGCATTAAGCCTCTATCCCAAAGCCCTGAGGTGTTTTCTCAGTGAAGCGGAGTGTTGTGACTTGTTTTGCTGCAGAACAAAACTGAAATTTCCAATCCAAATGACCAAATAAAAAAAAATCATATAGTGGAAGAGTGATTTCTACCCCTTTCATTCATTTTTTCATTATGCATTTGCAATCTCTTTTGTAGGCCAGTCTAACAAAATAGAGGCTAGCCATTTTTAGGCTACTAACACACTAGTCTATAGTGTTTATTTCAGTGGTTCTCAAAGTGGGGCCCAGGATCCCCAGGAGCCCCTTATGAGTTTCTATGGGGTCTCCAGCAAAGTGTTTAAAAATGTTTAAATTTGTATGTAATTTACTAATATTAATGTTTATTCTAGTCATAGGTTTCACTCTCACCTCTATTATGTCACCATGTGTAGTTCAGACAGTTTTACAATTCAATACAAAATCAACAGCAAAAATCTTCCCATATGTATCAAATGGGCGTCCCTCACCTGAATGTGTGTCTATTTGGGGGTCTGACATGAAAACATTTGAGAACCTGTATTATTCAACCAGTGTACGGTTTTGCAAATGCCATGGCAACATGATGCGACTGGCTGTGTGTCTCACAAATATAGAACTGCCCAGTCAGAAAACTTCAGCTGATGAAACCAACAATCTCCAAACTAGTTGCTTGACCCTGCAGATCTTCCTCGACCTAAATATTGCTCCCAACCCAGGCTCTGAAAACACGTTGAGACACTATCTCTCTCCCTCTCTCTCTCTCCCTTTGCTCAAACTCAAACACACGCCATCTGTTTCTGTTTTTAACTGCGCCTGTCGATCACGTGTGTGCGTGTGTGTGCTTGGCAGCATCAGGCAGTGACGGAGCTGTTGACTGCTGGCTGGTGTGAGCATGCGTACTGTTGATCAGATATAAAAAATTAAAAAGAGGCCACTCTCATTCACCATCCCTTCTTTTTCAGACTGTTTTCATGGGTTTTCTGCTTTCGTAGATTTCAGTGGAGAAGATTTCCAGGAAAGATGGGAGGGAGAGGGAGAGAGAGAGAGGGGTGGGTGATAAACGTTGAGAGATTCAAAGCCTCAGCTCACTGATCCATTTGGATAAATGACAGATGTAGCTATCATGCACTGTTGCTCCACTTCTGAGAGGAAATGTTTGGAGAGGCATTGATGTTGGGTAGATGCAGGTAGGAGGATGGGAGTGGAGCAGGAGGGAGGAAAGAAGGAGCTTGGGGAGGGAGAGATGGCAGGGTGAAGGAAACAAGCATTAGGGGGCGTGGCTAAACAAAGGGGGGAGGGGTTCAAGGAAAGAGAGCGAGGGGAACAGACAGAGAGAGAGAGAGGACGGGGTGTGTAAACATGTTTATGAGGGCGAGGGCGCAGCAAAATTCAGAGCAAAATTAGGAACGCGACACGGCCAATGGTATAAATGGAAACACCACACTCAGCTCTGGCAAGGCTGTGTGCACGTGTGTCTATTTAAATTTTCTTTTCCCAATTAAAGCTCCCTAAGTCCCAACCACACACACACACTTGATACACACTTTCCAGAATGTCAATCACAGTGTTCAACCTGAGACTGACCTGAAACCTCACATCTCTAAAACGCCTGACCTGAGAAGATAAACTGATGGACATCCAAGCAATTTTTGACATTTTTACAATAAATGTGAAGCTTTACAATACAGCCCATGGCTTGGCTTGGTTCCCACGGTCGTGTAAAAAATGTCTTGCAAATGGGAGACAATGTCAGCTGTCAATTATGGCACATGAAAGAGCAACAGTGACAATATTAGGTTTGTGGAAGGAGGACAGTGATGGAATGATTCATTGCTAAAACAGAGGAGAGCTGTAAGGGGCTCAGTGCTAGAGACCTGTTCTGTTGAAAAACATGTGTAGCTGCACCTTGTTTATGCCTGTGGCAGAGGGGGAGTGGACACTATCACTAAATCCATCTGCAAGTGCTCATACACACTTACACACACACACACACAGAGGAAGAGAGAAGGAGGAAAGGAGGGCAAAGTTGCTGCGCGGGCACGGCTTTGTCTGTTTGCTCACAGTTTCTCACAGGCAGGCGGGGGAACAGGCAGGGATTACTGTACACTACTGCTTCAGCGTCAGTTTCAGAACAACACAAAAAATAGCACACAGCACACACTAGTAAGTGTTTGTAACAGCAAAAATGTCACATAAAGTGTTTTATGCTCATATACAAGTAGATAGAAAACTATAAACTAGGGAAAATTGTGTTAACTTTAAGAATGAAAAGTATGAGCATCAGCTGATTCTATTAGATTTTTTACAAAGTTGGTGTAATAGATTTTCTTGACACCTATTTTTTTTTTTTTACATTTGAGCAAATTCTCAAAGCATACCCAAGGTTCATATCCAAGTTATTAATTGAGGGCTTCATATTGCCAAAAAGTATGTTTTTTTTGTGCTAAACCTGTAGTAATCAATTACAAAATGTCAAAAGTATTGGTGCCAATAGGAAAACTAATCAGTTTTGTCTTTTTCAAATCCTGAAAAGTTGACTTTTTAGAGATGCAAAGTTGTGTAGATGTGTTGCGGATGCATGCATTGTTCTGTAAATTAAACATAGTCTGCAGTGCTGAAGACACACACCCATACACACACACACACACACACACACACACACATACACACACACACATACACAGAGAGAGAGGCCCACCATAAACCCTTGTCTGATCCCTCTCAGAGAGTTTATTTTCCAAGACAGCGTGAGCATGAAAAAATAACAGAGCCGACCCAGACCAGTTTAGACCAGTTTGGCTGAGGCCTTGTGCTTTTCATCTCATTGTTTCAGGATCTCTGCAACGTGTAATCCTACAGTTTACAGGCAGTGTAGCTCAGGTCCCTTTCCTCAACAGAAATACTAAAAAGAGGTGAAAAAGAAAACCTAACACTGCATTCAACACCATGTTCAGTGGTTGACTTTTTAGAGCTTTTAAAAAGATAGATGAAGGGCAGATAACCTGTTGTTTTCCCTTCAAATATACAGTCAACAAAGGGGATGTATTAGATATTTATTTTTTGGATACAGTAAAGAAATAATAGAAAGTTGTTAGGAAAAAGAAAACTCCATATTAGATGGCTGTACTGCATAAGACTTATAGAAAATAATTTACAGGCAAGGTTGATAGTGGGGTCTTTCCATGAATGCACACTTTCTCACACACACATACACATTCCCGCAGGCACACACACACACACACACACACACACACACACACACACACACACACACAAAACAATGTAATGGACACGCATCACAGGGACTTTGGCTCATGTCATGTTATTCTATTATTTTATGTTCTCTCGTGCTGAAACCATTGGTATATTGTAAGTGTACATTAACCCCCTGGGTTTTACTTGTAAAGCAAAGATATATAGATTCACACACACACACACGCATGCACATTCTAGCTTTTCTTTACTTTCTCCCTCGTTATTGGGGTAAAAACCTTTTTTGTTTCCTCTCTCTGCTTCCATCTATCTGTCTGTCTGCATATATCACTCGTTTCCTCTTGTTCTTTCTTTCTTTTTTCTTTCTTTCTAGACTGTGTAGCCTACTTTTCTCAGATGGACAAAGGCCAGACTGTTCAAAGTGGGAAACTCTCTCTCTCTCTCTCTCTCTCTCTCTCTGTATTAGCATGAATGGAAGTGAACCAGTGTTGCCAAAAGCATTTTGTCGCATCACAAAGCAACTACCAATTAGTACATTACATGCGTACATTCACTTTAGAAGTACCTCATAGAGATGTGAAAGTAAAAATAAAAATATCTCTGAATATAAGACTCGATGTGGTACAAATTGAAGAAATCAAACCACAGAACTTACGTTTTATTTAGGTTGCCATTATCTATGGAGACAATGAAAGTTTAAATCAGAATTTAATGAACTAAATCAAACTGTTTCTTAATTTGTAGCAAACTGACACAAACTTTCCAGCAGCACACAGTCTTTTCCTCTTCACCAATTCAGGGTGGTATTTCTCATATTCACAATCTCATTTCGGACATTCAAATAAAAATGCAATTCTCTCTCTTTCTCTCTCTCTCTCTCCATCCCCCTTTCCCTCCCTTTCCACATTCATCTCTCTCTCATTCACTCACTCTCCCCTCTCCATCCTCTTTCCTGGCTTGTTCTACTGTTACAGTTTTTTCTCTCCTTTTCACTTGCTCAAACCTCGTTCCCTCCCTCCTCCATTCCTCTCTGTCTGTCTGTCTGTGTCTCTCTCTTTCTCTCTCTTTACCTCCATTTCTCCCCCTCCTCTCCACCTCTCTCTGTCAGGAAACAATAGTAGCATGTTATGCATGAATGCCGCCTTCTCTAATCTAATCTGTGAGGGGAATTTCAAACAGTTCAATTCACAGACATAGAGACAGAGAGAGAGAGAGAGAAATAGAGGGAGAGAGAGAGAGATGGTATGAAGCCTGACGGTAGAGACAGAAACATGGAGAAAATAGGGAGGAAGACAGGTGATACGTGCCAGAAAGAACAATTTTGAGAAAACGGAAATGAAAGATTCCTATCTCTCTTCCTTTCCTCTATACCTTTTCTGCCTCCCTTTCTCTCTCTCTCTGTCTCTCCCTCTCTCTCTCTCGCCTGCTTTCTCCTTCTCGCTTTCTCTCTCTCACTTAACATTTTACTTCAAATTGTTCCTTCAGGTTACATTTTGGCTGTGAAGGCACAATAGCATCTTTACATCTTTAAACAGTAATATATACTTTTGAAGTAGACAGTGTATGGTGGACACAGCTTTATAGGATACAGCAGCTGTGATAAAACATACAATGTTGTACCACTTTTTTCTGCAAGTGACTAAAAAATGAAACAGCATGTGTTAAAGATGGGTTAAAATGACATAAGGTAAAGTAATGATGTGTTTAAATGAGAAAACTATGTGCTGAAATATGTTAAAAGGACATGCATTACAGCTGTGTTAGGGAACGATGACCCATCTGTAAGTGAGTCAGTCAGTTCTATCAAAATATGTTCACACCAGCCACACTTGTTCTCTCAAATTAAATATTTACCTCATTTGTCTCTGCTACACATTTTCCCTTCAATTTAACAGGCAATTACCAGAGAGGAAAGTGTTGCTACTGGCGATGAAGTCTGACCTTTGAGCTGTATCTGTTGGATATAAACTCCCACCCAGTCTGCTTCACAGTCAAGGCCTTGGGAAGGTTTTGACTGCATGACATAGTAGATATTGTTTGATACCAGTTTCTCCATAATAATGTGGTAATTCCCAAAACATTTAGTCATTTAGCTGCTGCTCTTATCCCGAGCGATTTACAATTGAGTGCAACAGGAGAATAAGCTTCAGTTCCTTGATCACCAACAAGTAAGGAGCACAAAGGTCAGAGGTCACAGCGCCCTGAAAACGGATGGAAAAAATATTCCTGAGACCCTCGAATGATCATGTAAGAGAGAAGAGCTTGGAAATGAATAAGAGACACAAGAGCTGAGGAGAGGTGGAAGGGCTTTTTGTTTTCAACCCAAACTGAACAGCACAGTATGTATTTCCTCAGCAGTGCAGTGAGGTCTGATGTTGTTCCCTTTGTTGTATTGTCTTGAACAGGGCGCAGATTTTAATGTGCTTTTCTTATTTTAGCACAAGTGCAGTCATCTTGGATACAGTTGCAGAGATTCATATAAGTTTATTTGCAAGCAGCATAACCATATCATTTATAAAAAATATTTAAATCCAGTAAATTCCCAAAGATAGCAATTCATACAGCAGAATTATTTGTTTTCTAAATTAAACTCCCTTTTCTGTGTCTGTACTGTTCTCTGCCTCAGTACACCTCACTAAGAAAAGGCCTACAGCGCCCCCTGGGGTGTTCATAGGTTCCTTACATTACTAGGCAAACAGCACCAGAGCCAAGATGGCAGACAGCAAATGATTCTTACATGCCTCTGTTCTCACTGATTACAACTTTCATTACTGTTCCATAACTTGCAACTCTAGATTTTCATTGCTCTGATTTCCATTTTATTTTACCATATTTCTTCTATAAGAACTACTCTAAAAGGATGTGATTGTTTGTTTAATGAAATGTGAAGATCAACTATTTAAATAAGAGGTAAAAGTAAAAAGATGTATTTGTTCTATTGATAAGCTACATGTTAGTCTGCCCAGTAAAATAGAGTTTCACAATTGACAAC
Organism: Centroberyx affinis; assembly: GCF_046629955.1. Taxonomy (NCBI): domain Eukaryota; kingdom Metazoa; phylum Chordata; class Actinopteri; order Beryciformes; family Berycidae; genus Centroberyx; species Centroberyx affinis. Next base: position 47,149 of record NW_027279958.1, read on the forward strand.
AGACTTTCCAATAAATAGACATTTGGCAAAATCTCTATTCTAATAACAAAAGTTGATTCAAAAGCAAGACTGATCATTGCAATATGCGGTATGTGAGAAATGTCTGCTGTGTGAGTCAATGTATTTTCTTAAAACATAAGAGGCTTTATCCAATTACCAGTGCCTTTTTGTTCCTGCAACTTTGTTGCTCCCAACTCTCTAAATCTTCTGTGAATGTGTGACTTTGTGTGTATTTTGTGATATATAGGGTCATTCCCATAGGTCAGGCCTATGAAACTGATCAAAGTTGTATGAATAGACCTATAGTAAGGAAATAAAATGAAAATGTCATAGATTTTTGGTTATATTAATGTTTGTTTGATTTATGATGATCACAAATGGTCATAGTTTTATTTTTTACTTTCAGAAATTTTGTGAAAGGTAGGCTACAACTCTGGAATGATAGAATACAATCACTGAATATAATAATAACAACATCAAATAACTCCATAAATTTATACAATGAGAGCAGATAAAATGAGAATAAGAAAAACGGATAAATATTTTTGAAAAGGAAGAAAAAGAAAACATTTTTAAGGCATCGGGTGAAGTCGTTTACCCGCTTTAACAACAGCCACGCACACGTACCAACGACTAGCCTACGTACAGACGCACACGTACGTCACCAACCAGGAAGCGAGCGTAGAGGAGTGATAGAAGAATCACAACAGAGCGGCCACGGCGTTGACAGCTGTGTTCACTGACTGATACCGAAACACGCTGTTTGTCTGCTGCTATTACCGAGGGCGGCCATGTCTCGGAAACCCAAAGAGGAGTATTACCGGTTCTTCACCGTCACCGACCCGCGCGCACACGAGAAGGGACACACCGAGTACAAAGTGACAGCAAGGGTTGGTTTGCTCTCTCTCTCTCTTTCTCGCTCTCTCTCTCTCTCTCTCTCTAATAGACAATACGCTTATAACAGGCTGTTATGCTGATTTGTATATCTGTCTCTTTCTTTTCCCGCCTCTGTTTATCTCTGTCTCTTTCTTTCCCTCTCTCTCTGTCTATGTGCCTCCGTCTCTCTCTCCCTTTCTCTCTCTGTTTATCTCTCTGTTTTAGTAACCCAATAGTATGCTGTTATGTTATGCTAATTTGTCGTTCTCTTTCTCCCTCTCTGTGTTAAACTAATTACCTTAAGACTTGCCCACATGTTTTGCTTATTATGTCTACTTAATAACGTTACACCCAACTGTTGTAACAAGTTCTACTCTTTTGTCAGCTTTTTTTAAAATCAAAAGTTACTGAGTTAGACTTGTTATTTGTTTATAACATAATGAAATTCCATCAGTCAGCTGGTCATAACACTATAAAGTCCTTACAGCTTAGATAGATAGATAGATAGATAGATAGATAGATAGATAGATAGATAGATAGACAGACAATGGCCCGTTTATTATGAACTACTGGAGCAGAGTGAGCACCCAAGGGAAGCCGAGAGAACTTGTGATTCGATTCATGAGCCCTAACACCCCCATGACCAGACTAATGCCCTGTGCCACACACACACACACACACACACACACACACACACACACACACAATATCAAAGGGGATCACTTATTCACACTATCGCTGGGGGATCATAGACCTAATTCCTGCCTTGATCTTCTGATGAGCTCACATTCCTTGCCTTTCCTCTCCCCTCTGTCCTGTTTATCTGTCAATTCAAATACATTTCAAACGGCTTTATTCGGCTTCAACATAAGATAACACTTCCCAAAGCAGCAGACGTTTCCAGAACAGCCACAGTATCAATAGACGATCTATTGAAATGAAGCCAGGTGGCAGAAGGCTGGTCTGAGAAGTGATACTGAACCTGCTCTCTCCTCCTCTCTGGTTTAAAGTTTGTGTCAAAGCGCCACCCAGAAGATGTGAAGGAGGTGGTTGTGTGGAGGAGGTTTTCAGAGCTGAAGAAGCTGCACGGGGAGCTGGCCTACACACACAGGAACCTGTTCAGAAGACAGGAGGAGTTCCCACCGTTCCCCCCCGCACAGCTCTTTGGTATAATGGACAAAGATGGCAACACACACACACACACACACACACCCTGCTGTCTCTTTTGTCGGTCATCAATAGCTCGGATTAGCTTACTGAATTAGAGTTATTTGATTATTTGAGTTATTTTATTAGCCTCTTCATCATGATTGTCATTATTGCATATTAACTGGCCACTGAAGCTCTCTCCCTCGCCCCTCACCTCTCTCTCTCTCTCTCTCTGTCTCTCTCTCTCTCTCTCTCTCTCTGTTTCAGGCAGGTTTGATGAGGCTGTGATAGAGGAGAGGAGGAAGGCTGCAGAGGCCATGCTACTGTTCACCACCAACATACCTGCACTCTACAATAGCCCACAGCTCAAAGACTTCTTCAGAGTGAGATATACACTCTATATTTCACAATTAATATAGACACACACCAACAAACAGGGACACGTGTCAGACCGCAAGTCATACATTCATAAAGACTTAAAAAAAAATGCTATTGTCTAGTTGAAAATCTAAAATCTCATCTGAAACTCTCATCCTCTCTCGTATTTCTGCCTCTCTCCCTCCTGTTCCATTTCTCCTATCCGTCCTCCCTCTTTGCTCCTTTCCTGCTTTCTCTTTTCCCCCTCTCTTCACTCCCCCATTTTATCTTTCTCTTTCCTCCCCTCTCTTCTTCCCCTCCCTCCTCTCAGGGCGGCGAGGTTGTGAGGCCTCTGGACCCCTCCCCTCTCGCCGCCGCCTGCCCTCTGCCCCCCCCTCTCATCCCCCTCCCCGAGCGGAGGGCGTCGGACTGCGAGCCCGCGGAGGAGGAGGAGGGGAGGGAGGCTCCCACCTTACCCCAGGACCTGGGCTCCAACCTGGGCTTGGAGCTGGGCGAGCCGGAGGTGGCGGCTGAGGCCTACAGCGATTTAGGAGGCTCTCCGACAGAAGAAGAGAGAGAGGAGCTGAGCGATGCAGAGCTGGAGGACAGAGGTACACAGTGGGGAAAGCATAGAGGTAGAATGGAGAGGAAGAGAAATGGAAAGGATGGCTTCTGGTGTGTTGCAAAGATGTCCTTTGATTCTACCTAATTTAACTCCACACACTAACACACAGAAAAATGCAAATGTAAAGTAGGGATGGAACAATAACCAATAATACTATATATTGTGGTAAAAAACAATAACTGTTATGACACATTTTTATTACAGTGACCAGCACAATAACCGGCAACTTCTTGAAAATGTTACATTGATGTTGCTGGCTGGATGCAGGCCGGTAGCTTTTTCTAACTTTTTTGAGACTCATTTGACCTCATTTATTATTCAAAAAAGAAATGTCTTCTGATTGATATGATAATTTAGTTTTTAAGTAATTGACGCATATTACAGTACTTTTTTTTTTAAGGTTTTCATCTTCAAAATAATTATCGAGATAATATTGTATATCAAGATACCTTTTTCAATATAATCGTGCTATGACATTTGCGTATCTCATCTCCCCAATAAAAGGAGAAGAAACAGCGGAAATTAGTGATATGGATCTTAATGACACTGGTACAAGATCACAAGTGTACACAGTGACAGCCGCAGAATGAGCATGCATAGAAAAGGGACATCCTGGGGTACTGTGGTAATGTCCTCTAGCACACCTCAGGCGGCTGTCGTACAGTTTTGACATTGCTGTGTTAAGAATGAGGAACTCAGCAATATGGACCCAGAGAGCAGAAGGAAATGAGAAATAATCAGCAGAGTCAGCAACTTAAATTGCCCGTGGGACTCTCCTGCTTGTACCTGCAACAAAATCACAGGCATCATGTTGTCGACCACAACATAATCTCTCTGCTGTTCCCCTGCTTAAAGCTTCCCTAGGCAAGATGTTTATGTAAAAATACACCCATCTTATCAGCTTCAGTCACACATAGGGGCAGCGATAGAGAAGACCGTCCCATCCCGACTAATTGAGACACCAGATTTGCCCTAAGGCTCTGCGCTTTCCTTTCTTTTCTCCCTCTCAGTCTTGTCTTTGTCCCTTTGTCCACGTCTTCACCTCCAGGCTCGTCTCCTGACCCGCCGCCAGCCAGAACCCACCAGTCGCAAGAGTCCCAGGAAGAATTCGATTCACTGTTTGACTCTGTGGCAGAAGAGCAAGTCCCGTCCCCCAGGGAGGAAGGTCCGCCTCCACTGTCTGATAACGACTTGGCTATCTTCGATCCCTGCTGCAAACAAGGTGAGAATAAATGCACACACATACGTACACGCATCAAGAAAGTCAGCATATTCCTCAAGGAAACTATGTAAGATTTTCAAAGATTTTCAAGATTTTTAAATATGTCACTGTCAAATTATGACCTTTTGGTACTGTGTTTTATCTTCCTGTCAGCAGCTTGAATTCCTTCTAGTTATTAAATTCCTACTACTTCATATGTATTATATTTGATTGTATTGTTTTCTTACCATTTTTATGTTCAGGAGTTCAAACCAGCAAACTCCAAAACTGGACCAAATGAAAGCACTGAGCAGATTACTGTGGTTACTACTATATTTAACAGCAACAGCCAGAATTTTCTGATTAGCATTACAATGCAAAATCAAATATATTTTCCCAGCAAGATATTAATTAGATAAAGCTCCACACAGCATCTTAAACTACTACTTTTATATCCCTTTCTCTCGCTCCTCTTCTCTCTCTATTTCAGATGGATCCAATTCCTCCGGCGATCACTCAGAATTGTTCTCACTGCCGTTAGCCAATCCGGATGGAGGGGAGGTGGACTATTTGAGCCAAGCAGCCAATGAGCTAACAGCAGCCATGGAGCGGGAGAAGGAGGGGGAATTCAGTTCGGCCATACTTGGATACAGGACGGCGGTGGATATACTGATCACTGGAGTACAGGGTGAGGAAGACAGACTTGGAGAGAGGCATAGATGGATGAAGTGATGGAGGAGGATGAAGTGATGGAGGAGGATGGGTGGGAGGAGGATGGGTGGGAGGAGGGAGAGAAAGAGGGAGGGAGGTGAGAGAAAGAGTATTCAGTTCATTGCTACTCCAGTCCTAGGTGTTTGCTGATATATTGATCACAGAAGTGCAGGTTAAGAGAGAAGGTAAAGTGAGGGATCAATGAAGGGATTATAATTCAATAGAAGATGGCTGTTACAGGAACACTCAACATTTTTTGCTTAAGTCAAACGTTAAAAAGTTAAGGGAAAATAATTATTTTTGTGATCGATGGGACATTTTTTTTTACTTTGCGGCTTGGCCAGAAAGTGGAAGCAGCCAAGATGAAATTGTGTAGATTTCATCTTGGCTGTTTTGACTGCAACAACCATCAGTTGCATGACATTCATGGAGACTGTGCATGTTGTCCGCACTGTGAACACCACAACCGCCAAAATAAAGTATGAATCAGCTATTAGACAACTGGCAGCAAGTTTACAAGTAATTAACATTTAAATCAATGTGTGCATCAACATAAATTATATTGATAGCTGTAGTACTTCATTGATCACATTTGCTCTGCAGTACACATCTGGATGTACTGCTCAGATACTATCTCACTGATAAATGGAATGTACACAGCACACACACACACACACACACACACACACACACACACAGACACACACGCACACAGCACAGCAGAGCGAATGTGGTATGTGACCTCGACATAAAATGAACACTAGGGTATTTTGTTCTAGTAGTCGCTGTCCCTCTTTACCCAGTGTAAACTATGTGTTGCTATGTCATAAATCTTTTGCAACACATCACAAATGAGTTACTTATTAGTTTGGCGTACTGTAGTGTTGTCTCATAGTGAGTTGTCTCATAGTGAGTTGTCAAGTCCTATTGCGGTCAGCTGGTAGCGTGGCCGAGCGGTCTAAGGCGCTGGATTAAGGCTCCAGTCTCTTCGGGGGCGTGGGTTCGAATCCCACCGCTGCCAAGATGCTTTTCCAACTCTGTAGGTGAGAGTTAATATGATAGAAACAACAGCAAATGGAGAAGTTCATTTGCAGTGAATGCTCAGCATGTCGGTGGAAACAATCAAATACCAAGTGTTCTTTGGGAACTGTTTGCTCCAGTTAAACCTTAACTGCGCGACCTATGTAATATTTATAGAAAAAAGTTTGTTTTTCTTGATTAACGATTAAGGAAAATTAAGGAAAATGAAGAATACAAAAGCTGAAGATATTTGTCAGTGGGGTACAATGACAGCACACATTGATCAGGTGTGTTAAAATCATATTTTTTCTTGATATAACCTGGGGGGTTTTTTAACCATGGAAGCAATTTTTGAGCCTCCCTGATTAAACTGTTGTTAAAAATTTTATGAATTGACATTTAAGAAACAAACTATTTACACACAAATTATCCCTGCACCTTCTGACATGCTGTCCACACTAACAATGTGGATGATGCAGATATAAATTTAACTGTGTGTACTGACAACACAGCATGTGTGACACCTAAATTTTTTTGTAAAAAAAAAAATTCTCTGCTATTAACTGTTCCTCTCTAGTAGTGTAAGCCAAAGTCATCTTTTGTTTTGCCAGAAATCTTGTGCAATTCTCTAATGGTTTACCTATTATATATTAGTGTGTGCTTCCTCAGTGTCTTCTCCTTTCCCCCAGTCAGATCTATTCTAGTTAGGGTAACATTGATCCACCCTCCTTTGAGTGCTGTAAGACCGAGCATCATGCTATCATCTGGTAGCGTGGCCGAGCGGTCTAAGGCGCTGGATTAAGGCTCCAGTCTCTTCGGGGGCGTGGGTTCGAATCCCACCGCTGCCAAGAAGCTTTTCCTTTCCTTTACGACACGAAGTATGAAAAAAATATAGGAACAATTTCTTTTTTTTCTTGACAAACGCGGTCTAAATAAGAAAAATAAAGTATAAAAACAACAGATATTTTTCAATCAGGTATGATGACACTTTGATGGGACCAGTGTTGGATGGTAATGCGTTACAGTAACATTACTTTTCAGAGTAATGAGTAGTGTTACAGATTACTATTTCAGTTTTAATAATCATATTATAGTTACCAATCAAAAAGATAAGTCATTACTTTTGTTCCTCCTAAATGTTAGCTTGAAGTTGAATAATCCAAAAACTATATCCCAGCCCCAATTTCCCAATGTGCTTTCATGATAATTAAATCATCCTCTCATATTAAAATAGTTTAGATAAAAAATGACAGATGTAGTATTCTCTTTACTTTGATTTTATCAAGTGAAAGAATGACAAGAACTTTAGACATCAACACTGTTTGGCTTTGATCATTCACAGGAAAACTGATTGAGTTATCTTGATTTTTGAAGGAATGCAGTCACCAATTTCTTGGAGTGGAATAAAAAAGTCATATAACAAATAGTGTAATGAATTACTGCTCCCATGGAATAATAAGTAAAGTAATAATATTTAGAAAAGAGTGACAAGTAATCAGTGATATATTACCTTTTTTGAAAAACGAGGATGGAACACTGGATGGGACATGCTTTAAGATCATATTTTTTCTCAATATATATCCTGTTTTTTAACTACACAACAAATTTTATGAACATCACTGTTTCAACTGTATTTTTTTTTAGCAGTTTGTCATATTATGTGACATTTAAGACATGCAAATTACACACAAATTAGCCGTGCACCTTCTGATGTGCTGTCTGCAACACGAACAATGTGATGACACACAGATCTAAATTAAGTGCACAGACATCACACATCTGCCTCATCTGTTGCTGTGCCATAAATCTTACAACTCTAATGGTTTATCTATTCTTAGTGTGAACGTCCTCAGTGTCTTCTCCTTTCCCCCCGCTCAGATCTATTCTGGGAAGGGTAACGCTGACCCCTCTTCCCCTCTGAGTTGTCCAAGAGCAATCTGGTAGCTGTCAGCTGGTAGCGTGGCCGAGCGGTCTAAGGCGCTGGATTAAGGCTCCAGTCTCTTCGGGGGCGTGGGTTCGAATCCCACCGCTGCCAAGATCCTTTTCCAGCTCAGACGGGTTTGCCGCAGAGCTGGAATTTAAGATGTTAGAAAAGTGGATTAGATGAATTAGGGTGAATAGTCGTCAAAAAAGTATATAATTGGGTGTCAAGTCAGTACAAAGTTTAGGTCGACACGTTTGGCGCTCCAAAGTTAGTTCTAGTTATCTCTTTACTTCATGAAGCATGAAAGACCGATGGAAAAAAGTTTTTTTTGTCTTGATTAAAGTTGCCTAATTAAGACAAATAAAGAAAGCATACACATTTTTGTCACCATTACTACCAACAATAGCAGGAATCATAACAATGATAATAATCTCTCTCTCTCTCCCTCTCTCCCTCTCTCTCTCTCTCTCTCTTTTTCTCTTTCATCCTCTCTCTCTCTCTCTCTCCAGGAGATCCAGATCCGGCACGCAGGGAGTCGGTGAAGAGGAGGACCGCCCAGTATCTGAAACACGCTGAGATGTTAGTCGACAAGCACTCCTCGCCCACACACACTCACACACCTACACACACGCACGCACAGGACCCATAGATGCATGTACACACACACACACACACACACACACACACACACACACACACACACATAAAAACAGATCAAAGACACCGTCAGCACTTGTACTCATACACACAGGTAGACACACCAATATACACACACATAAAGACAGATCAAAGACAGGTAAACTCAGGGTTGTGGCATACACGCATACACACACACACACACACACACACACTCACACTCAGGGTAATGATATACACATAGACACACTCACACAAATGCACAGTTAGGTTCATAGACACAGACCCACATGGATACACACACACACACACACAGTGAGGACACAGGCACATTTGGACCACAATACGCATAACATACACACTCATTCAGGTACGAAAAGGATATTACACCAGCATACATACTTACACACACACACACACACACACACACACACACTCTCTCTGTCTGTCTCACACACAAACGCACACACAGGTACACACTAACACTCTAGACTACAGACTGTCTATTGTCATTTTAGTCGCCTTTATGACTGAAATCTGTGATTTTGAAAATCTTAATATCCGGAATCTGAAAGTAACTGTAAAAAGATTGGATTGGATGCTGTTGTAACCTTAATGGATTAATTAAAAAGACCATTCATCTCTCTCTCTCTATCTCTCTTTCTCTCTCTCTCTCTCTCTCTCTCTCTCTCTCTCTCTCTCTCTCTCTCTCTCTCTCTCTCTCTCTCTCTCTCTCGATTAATCCCTTATCTTCCTAAAAAAAATCTTTTACATTGTTTTTATGTTGAATAATGTGTATGTATATCAGTAATTTGCACAAACAATTGTTATTGGTTTTGTAAATAAATGAGATTTAAGTTAAGTCAACAAGATATCAGTTTTCTTGGTTGAGGTTAGAAAGAGTGGCTTAGTTTGGGCCAACCAACAGAGGTTGCGAGATGCTGTAACTGCAATCCTGGGATTACATAATCAGATTGTCAAAATAACTGCCACCAGGCCAGGATGCTTGTTTTTCAAAGAATTAATCAGAATTAATCAGAATTGGAATCATTTTACCTACAATAAACACACATCAATTTGATGACAAATGTTGACATTATACTATATATTATATTCAGGCATGCAGGTAAATGAGAGTGAGGGGTGAGAAAGTCAATTGTTTGGTGTTTGGTTACAGTCCTCCACAGGTGAAAAAAAGACAGTAGAAATAAAAAAAAAAAAAAACACAAATCAATACTTAAAATTTTCAGTTAAATCTAGAGAGGGAATCATTAATCATCTGAGAGCACTTTATGGAGCGATCTTAGCTAACTACACATTAGACAGAATCTGGTAGTTCTAGTGGGGGTTCACAGTCTTGCAGTAGCAAGGCAGCACCTCTAGGAGGTGCTATTGGATAATATCAATATCACAACTTCTAGTCCAGCAGCTCCTCTTGCCCTGTTTTTCCAGCCCATGGAAACTCTCCTAAATCAACAGAATCTCATATTTTTGTTTCTTCATGTGAGCAAGTTTGACGACTAAGCAGCAGTTTATTTTAGAACTTTCTCATCCAGCGGTTGTGTGAGCACACTGTGGGATTTCACTGCTACATAGGATACAAATGCACACAGTAACGCACAGCTTTGTTTAAAGTCTAAAGAACAAAGCCAGTGTTTTGACATGAAAACTGTGTGTCATTGCTGTTTTGATTGGAGTAACTGACTCATGCCAGTGTTATGCATCTTCTCCCATAAACCTTAAAGGCTAGAATGATGTATTCTTCAAACATGGCGTTGTTTATGGATTTTTGATGTATTGGTTTCAGTCTGAAGCAGTGATGAATCGGCACAAAATGACTACCTCATATGTCAGTTTTGAATAAGTTGTCAGGAAACAAACAATGGTAATTGTTGACTAGGAATCATGGTTGCCACCTCTGTTTATTATAAGGGAGGGGCTGGGATGCTTTGTGTGTGAAAAAGCATAAAAGTTGTCAAACATCCCCTCTCCTGTTGACCAGTCCTGCTCCCCAGTTCATCTCCCCTCCCTCCCCTAAACTAATTTGATCTACACTGGTATCCTGCAAAATACTTGTATCCCTGACGCCATTTTATTGATGCAGCTGTTTCTCAGCAAAATGACGACACTGTCTTCTCTATCAGTGCTGCCATATGTTTTATGCCTGTGCTGCTTTACTGTCTCTCTCAACATTATTGTTTTATTATGTTTTCTGTTGCCTTCTGCGGACTTCTTGTCTCCTTGTCTCCCCATTTTTTTTGTCCCCTTTCCCTTAATTCCATGCCGACTTGCTTGGTTAAGTAAAGGTTAAATGAAGACATAGAATTTATTTTTGTTTTATTTTAATTGATAGCTGATATCAATTGTGTATACATGCATGTAGTGTTCCATATTATATCCTGGTAATAGTCTGAGATTCTTTATATTTGTCTTCATCTATCTATCTATCTATCTATCTATCTAACTGCTAACTAATTAACTATCTAACTACTATTTATATGTTATAGGGAGAGAACAGAATTATAGTTAATTTGGGAGTTGCAATTGGTGTGTTTTGCTGAAAAACATTCAAAAATCAAGAATGATATCTCTATTTTTAAGATTCATTTTCAGCACTTTTCTGCTTTATTAGGTAGAGGTAGAGTGGAGAGTGATAGGAGGGACACAGGAGACAGAGAGAGAGGGATGATATGTGACAAAGGTCATGAACCAGACTGAAACCTACCTTTCAGCTTGATATATTTATAGGTAGAGATTGATTAGTCTGGCTTTTTGTCACACCTGACCACTTGACTAGCTAAACAAAAGAGGAGAGGGATGGATGGAGGGAGAAAGAGGGTGAAGAAGAGTGCGGACGAGAGGGAAAAGAGGAAAGCGATCGGTGTCACACAGCACAAGCCCTTCTCTGGAGAGAGGAGAGGGATGGAGGGACGACTGGAAGGACAAACAAACGGAGAGGCAACAAAAAAGAGAGGACCTGCCAGAGGAAAAGGCCGTTGTTTGTCTTTCACAACCCTTTCTCTCTAGACGAAAGACAGAGAGAGGGTGAGATAACGGAGGAGAGGAAAAAAGGAGGGATGTGATTAGAGGATAAGCGGAGATCATCCCTCCATTGTTAAAGGGATGGAAAACACTGACCCTCCCTCTTCCTCTATTTTCGTCCCTCCCCCCCCACACCCCTCTCTTTTTTGTCTTTTTTGCCCGCTTTGTTTGGAGCATTGTGGAGAGCTTGAAGAGGATGGAGGGATGGCAGGGAAAGAGAGAGAGATAACATTGCTCCATCCTTCTCTTTCATATATCCCTCTCTTCCTCTCATCTGCCCCCTCTTCCCCTCTCTCTCTCGCTCTCTCTCTCTACCTTTTCCGTCCATCTCTCTCTCTGTAGCGCTGCACCTGTGAAATGCAGAGGAGGAGAGAGAAGGATGGAGAGACAAAGAGATGGAGGGAGGGAGGGATAGAATCAGAGGGAGGTAGAGCCTCGCAACATTAGCATGCTGAGAGTGTCAGCACTCTCCTCTCTTTCTCTCCCTCCATCCCCATCCCTCTCTCCATCCCTCCCTCTGTCTCGCTCTCCTCACTGGTCACTGCAATTATACCATCAAAACACTCCAGCCTGAGAGCATAATAGCTTCCCCTGTGTGTGTGTGTGTGTGTGTGTGTGTGTGTGTGTGTGTATATGTGTGTGTGTGTGTGTGTGTTAGCAGAGAGATCAAGAGAAAGAGAGAGAGAGAGATATGTGTGTATTGTGCATAATTCAATGCCATACATGGTGCATTATGTGTGCATGTATGACATGTAGGGCAGCTGTGGACGTGTGTGCTGCTGCTTGAGTGTGTACATAAATTAAATGTGAAAACAGAATGCATACCGTGTGTGTGTGTGCGCGCGTGTGTGTGTGTGTGTATGTGTGAGTATCTCTCAGTCCTATCAGCTAGAAAAACTGCTTCTCCAACCTCTGACCAAACATACTCTTGGACACACGCTAAGAGACCCACTTTGCATGTGTGTATCCAGTGAGTTCACTGCGCCAACACACACACACACACACACACACACACACACACACAAGCTCACTGGAAGACTAAATGCATCCGTATTCAGTCAGTTCATTGCACACACAAACACAAAATACACACATTTTCACATTAACCTGCTAGTTGAACAATGAACAATCATGGTTTTGAATTAAAATGTATGTGTGTGTGTGTGTGTCATGCAGTCGCATGTGCACCTGCACATGCCATAAATGTTCATGAGTTTCTATTCACACACACACACACACACACACACACACACTAATGGATGCGTACAGGCATACAGTCATGGCTTTGACACACAAACCATTATGACCTACATGCCCAGTGGGTCATCATTAAACCAAATAACACACTCTCACACCTTCGGCTGTCCACACACACACACACACACACACACGCACACAGACATCCACTGTTTTTGTTTTTGTTCCCTCAACTTCCTATATCCCTCTCCCCTTCCGCCCCTCTGTCTCTAGGTCTCTCCCTCTCTCTTTCGCTCATTCTCTCTCTCATTCTCTTTCACACACACACACACACACGCACACACACACACACGCACACACACACACACACTATCCCCCCAATGAGCTTGTTATCCCTTTCTGTCCGTTCGTTTCTCTCTGTCTCTCTGTCACCTTGCCCTCAGCTATTTGAGTACACTTCTCTCTCTCTCTCTCTCTCTCTCTCTTTCTATCTCTCTCTCACACACACACACACGCATAGACACACACACTATCTGTCTCTCTATCTCTCCCTCATTCGCTCTCTCACTCATGCTCTCTCTATTTCTATCCATCTCTCTCTGTATGTCTCTGTTTCTCTCTCATTCGCTATAACTCTCTCTGCATATGTTCTCTCTCTCTCTCAATATTCCTGTCAGTTCAGTTCAGCTCAGCCTCCTTTATGGCCATGAATGTTAGATGAACAGTATTGGCAAAAGCATCTCAATACAATTTAATGTAAATAATGAAATAAATGGTATGGATATTTATTTTATGAGATGTTTCTATCTGATTTTCTCTCTCATTATCTTTCCAGCTGTCTTTCTGACTCGGTTGCTTTCTCTCTTATTGCACCCCTCTTCTCCATTGTTCCTCCTCTCCACCTCTCCCATCTCTCCACCTCGTTCCCTCTTTCTCTCTCTTTCCTCCACTCCCTTTCTCTCTCCTCTCCCTCTTTACCTTCTCTCATCTCTGTTAAACTCTCCTCTCCTGATCTTCCGTTTCTCTTCTCATCCTTCCCTTTTTCATCCCTCTTCCTGTACTCCCTTGCTCCTTTTTTGTTCTCTCTCTCTTTCTTCCTTTCTTTTTTCCCTTTCATTTTCTTTTTCTTTTTCTCATTTTCCTCTACTCTCTTTCTATCCCCTGCATCTCTCTACCTATTCTCTCTCTTTCCCTGTCTCCTCTCTCTCTCTCTCTCTCTCTCTCTCTCTCCCCCCTTTGTCCGTCTACTCTCCCACCCTTCCTCTCCCTCTTTCTGTTTTGCTCTGCTCTCTCTCCTCCCTCTCCCCCTCCCACCACTCGCTCCCTCTCACTCTCCCCATCTCTCTCTCTCCCCCTCTAAGTAAATCAATGAACATACACTTTATGCCGTCTATTGATCCTCTCTCATATCTATCCATCCTCGCCCCCCTCCTGTTCTCGCTCTCCCTCCTCCTCTCGGGCTTTTCCTCTTTCCTCTTTTTCTACATCCTCTTTCTTTCCTCTCTGCCTCCCCTTTGAATTCATAAGCTCTTTTTCTTCCACACTGCATCTCTCTCTCTCTCTCTTTGTCCGTCTCTTTCTCCCCCTCTCTCTCTCTGGGATGTCCTATTTATATGGCTGGCACCTACATGCTTGCACTGAAGTGTGTGTGTGTGTGTGTGTGTGTTCAGTGGAAGAGTTTGATGTTGGTCTAAGTGGTTAACATATTATGAGCCCTCCAAGAGATATCATTCCCGCCCGCACACACTTTTAGGCTTTTTGGTCGGCTTTCTGTGGACAATTTGTGCTTTTTAGTATTCTCTAGCTTGTGCAGCGGATCCATGTATTATCAATCAATTGCGTTCTCCCACACCCTCATATCTCCACACACACACACACACATACACACACCTTTATGGCCTGCCGCCTTCCCAGAATGATAAAACCCGGTATTATCTTTTGTTATTTATTATTGCAGATGGATGGAGCCGTCATTTCATGACCTCGCTCTCTCTCTCTCCCTCCCTCCTCTTCCCTCGCCTCTCCTCTCTCTGCATACGTTTTTATTTATTCAGACCTCTCTCGCTTTCTCTCTTTCCCGGCCTCTCCTCTCTGCATGTTTGTGTTTATTCAGACCTCTCTCTCTCTCTCTCTCTCTCTCTCTCTCTCTCTCTCTCTCTCTCTCTCTCTCTCTCTCTCGGCACCCATGTGTCCAGCTTTTGTTACCAGCCTCGTTTCCATAACAACTGCGACCTTTCAGTCAGTACCTAACCGCAGCGTTTTTGATCAAAAGTAGAGAGAGAAAAAAAGGGGATGAGACAGAGAGAGAGAGAGAGAGAGAGAGAGAGAGGGTTACTCGGGGAATGCAGTGGATGGAAAAACAAATGACTCAAAAAGAGACAACAGGAGAGGAAGCAAAAGATTAAATTGAGGAATGGAAATTGGCATGTAAGGGGGGTGAAACACTGTAGAGCATTTTGGTTTAGATGGGCAATGTTCCCAGCAACAGGTAACAAAGTGCTCCACAGGGTCAAGCATCTATTTAAATGTTTCCTGGAAACAGGATGTTTCTATGTGATTAAAGCAACAATGTTGAGGCAAATCATCAGGCACTGTTGCCCATCAGAGTGCAACAAAATGTTAGTGCTGCTGCTGCATCACTGCCTTAAAGGCCATGATACACAGCTAATGTTTTTAGGCAATATGGAAAGGCAGCTAGGAAGAAATGAATGTGGATAACATGGTGGGGTTTGAAGACCAAAGGTGTAAAGGAGAAAAAACAGTAATTTGATCTGAATTGTAGGTAGAATTGGCATCTATATTGCCTCAAAATGCTGCTCATGTATCCTTGTTTTAAGCATGACTGTTGTCTAAAGAGGTTACTTTTAAAATGTAATCTGTTGCAGATTGCCGATTACCTTCATATTAATTGGTGTGGGATTACTCCAGCACAGTGATGAAATCTGATTAGGCTTAGTTAGTTAGTGATGGATTATGCCTTCAAAATCCATAAAGGCACAGATTGTAGTTTTAATAGTGTTTTGCTGTCTATAACCATTTTAAACATTATTTCAAATTGTGTAACATGATTTGTGTAACATTTGTGTCCACTATCTCACAAAATGTTATCAACCTTGTTTCTGAGTAATCCAACAAGTAATCACTCAAAGTATGAAATCAGATCACAGTGGGTTTTTTTTGTTTTTGTTTTTTACAGTAAATGTAATGGATTGCAGTTACCTTTTTTGTAATTATGTCCCATATATCCCATTTAAAAAATCCGCAACTTAAATCCCCAAAAAGCTATGTAACTTCCCACTCATTGTGCAGATGCCACACTGGAAAAAAATCCTATTTCGTAGTTTACAAAGAACCGCGTGTGAGAAGATATTTATCATTTCCATTCTGTTATTTCAAGGCTAAAGAAAATTCCTACGGTGAGATAAGACTGTTAATGAATCACCACTTGACATTCAATGGGGGAATATAGGAGAGAGCGCACTGCCAATATGCTGCAATAACCCAGTGTCTCCAATTTAAATCTCCTTTAATGTAATTTCAATAGTTACAGCAGACCCTGGGCATTAATAAAAGCTCCTCAAAGAGGTCAAGGGACATTATCCATTCATCCATTCATTCATTTATCTATCTGTTCAGTAAGCTGTAAGGTAGGCTATCCAAGTTATATTGTCATATCCTATTTATACATTTCTAGGCCCTAATCTGGTGTGTGTGTGTGTGTGTGTGGGTGTGTGTGTGTGTGTAAAGGTAATGTAACGAGTAGAAGTATCCCGTGAATCAAGTTAGATAATAACATTACTTTTGTAGCCTATGACATAAGAGTGATGAGTAATGAATTACTTTTGGCTAGTTGCTCCAACCTGGCTTTGTGTGTGTGTGTGTGTATATATATATATATACCGGGGGTCATGCCAACATGGGAGGGACCGGACCGTCAAGTGGACAGCTCTCGAGCCCGCCCGCCCACCGCGCGCCACTCCACACCGGGAACAGCGCGTGAGGATGATGCCAGCCACAGATAGATAGGGAGAGAGAGAAAAAAACACAACTAGAGTAAAGAGGAGGCGGGTGACGGAGAGTGATAGACGGAGTGATAGAGAGGAAAATAACAGAGGGACAGAAGAATAGAGAGGAAAAAGAGGAGAAGTGAAACGGGAAATAGCTGGTTGCTCCTTTTCTGTCCGCACCGATGTCCGAGGCCCGTCCGGTGCCAGCTGAAGACAGTCGACCGAGGCGAAGCGGACAGAAACGGACACCGGAGCCGAAAGCCTCGGAGAAAGG
This sequence comes from Centroberyx affinis, assembly GCF_046629955.1. Taxonomy (NCBI): domain Eukaryota; kingdom Metazoa; phylum Chordata; class Actinopteri; order Beryciformes; family Berycidae; genus Centroberyx; species Centroberyx affinis. The sequence goes on from NW_027279958.1 coordinate 64,168, forward strand.
ACGCCGCCGGAGCTCTCTTCTGTGATTAAGTGAGTTAATTTTTTAATCTTTATACTTTCAGACAGGGAATTTTACAATTTTCCACATTTGATAAGCTATGTAGAGTGAGTGAGTGTCGGCTACGTGCCTCTGTGTGTGTAGGCTGTGTTTATGTTTTTTTTTTTTCTTTCATACTGCGACATTAGTCCACGGCTGCCAATTAGCCAACGGACGGGCGCGCGCGCCACTGACAGCTCGTGCGTCAGTCGGCCGAAGCAGATTCCTCTCGCGTGGTAGACCCGGCAGATGTTGCCACGCGGGGTGGGTCGGGGGCTTCAAAAGCACTCATGAATAGAAAAATATAATAACGAGGTATTGGCAAAAATCTACTTCAGAAAAGATGCATCCAACTTTTGGCTTTCATCGTATTTGCTATCATCAGTCCCATACTGAAAAACATCAAATAAAATGATAAAATGAAATAAAAAAAAAAGTCAAAATAAATTAAACCAACCAACATAGATAGATAGATAGATAGACAGATAGATAGATAGATAGATAGATAGATAGATAGATAGTTCACTATAGCCTTTATTTAGAGATAACCCTATGTGTTAAAATAGACAAAAAGAATTGACCCCAATAATGTGTTTTTACATGTAGATGACATTCAAAATATATTTTGGACATATTTTATAAGCTGTTGATAATATAAATCTGCTCATCTATCAATAATATATTATTATCTATTCATGTATTATATATTTTGGCCACTGAAAGTATATTTTTAATGAAAGTCAACTACATGTATACAAATAGGCCAATAGTTTTCGATCAATATTTGAAACATATTCCGAATTTTATGGGAATGTAGGCAATTTTTTCTGTTTGGGGTATTAGTGTAGACTAAGTAGAATTTCCAATTGTATTTCCCTACAAGTGGCTTATGCATTATTTAATAAGTTGTGTGTGCTTTATTCAGTGTGCCTTTCCTCTGTTGTCAATTCTCCCAAAATTAGCCACACCAGTCTAAGAACACTATTCCTAAATCTAATCTAGCAGTTAAGAGCTTTCATTTTCATTGCTCAGTGTTCATATTTTGTTCGGCTTTTCCCTGGCTTTGAAAAGCTAATCTGTCCCTGATATAAGCGCATTGGCTGGCTTGCCATCTGGGCTGTATTATGGTAGAGAGGAGAGGGCATTTGAATAATTGATATTTAGCTATTTATAGGAGGATTATTCTCTTCATGTTGCACTGGGGGACCTATGCATTGGTCCACTTATCTATCTATCCATCTATCCATCCATCTATCCATCTATCCATCTATCTATCTATCTATCTATCTATCTATCGATCTGTCTGTCTATTTGTCTGTCTAATTACCTCCGCCAAGGAGGTTATGTTTTCGGTGCCGTTTGTTTGTCTGTTTGTTTGTCTGTTAGCAGGATTACGGAAGATTTTCATGAAACTTCGTGGAAGGGTGTAGCATGGGCCAAGGAAGAACCCATTACATTTTGGAGCAGATCTGGATCCAACTCACGAATAAGCAATAATAGCACGAACCTTGGCGGAGGTCTGCGCTCTCCGAGTGCCCTTCTAGTTATTCATGTTTTTAATGGGGACCAATGATGACCAATTAGCTCAACTGGCCTAACTTTAACATAATGTGTGTGTGTGTGTGTGTGTGTGCTCTGTTTGTATCTTTTCTGTCTACCTACCACTCTGTCAGTCTGTCCTTACATCTGTCCATCTATCATCCATCCGTCCATCTATTCAGTGAGTGGTAGTGTATCCATCTGAAGTGGATTAGGGGTGTTATCGAAGCTAAGTAGGACTACTGTTCACACACACACACACACACACACACACACACACACACACATACATGCACGCACACACTACCGCTCTCACTCCATTTCACTCCCCAAGGACCATTGACCATTGTAAGCCCTCTCTCACTCAGCCTCTTTCCCTTTTGTGTGTGTTTGTGTGTGTGTGTGTGCGCGTGTGTGCGTGTTTGACGGTAAACACTCTGATCAAACAGTGCTTAACAAGCTGTCTGAACTGATAACAGAGGGAGAGCGAGGAAGAGAGGAAAGGGGGATGAGAGAGGAGTAGAGAGGGAGGAAGGAAAAAGGGGAGAGGGGCGTAGAGAGGGAGAGGAGGTTACAGAGAGGAAAAAAGGAACGAGTATGCGCGCTTTCAGGCTCACTGAAATGGAGTATAGCCAAATATACTGTATTTTTCATAAGCCTGACATTCACTAGTGTACTTTCCATGAGAACGATTTTTCCAGGTATCGTCAAGAGACTGTGCAGAATTTCTGGCAAACGAATCAAACTGCATGTCATCAAAATTTTTAGGCATTCAAATTTTCCACCATTTTCCAGCAAAAATGTTGAGTGATATTTTTTTTTATCACTGTTGTGTTACCTTGGTTTGTACCAGGATTGTTAACTGAATATCCATAGCCAAATAAAATACTATTGCATCTATGAATAAACACAGTAACCTGCCCTCCATTCTAAAACCTTTTAAATAGATTTCATGGCAGTTGTGCTTTCTTAGACAGCACACAATGGACAGTGACAGGAAAGATCGCAGGGAGAGAGGGGGGGTGATAAGTGACAAAGATCATGAGCCAGACGTTAACCCACCATACCAGCATGGCCTCCAGCCCACTGACCCGCCATGACACCCTCTCTGTCTGTCGTCCAGTGGCTTTTGTTCAGTGTTGCAATGTGCCATTTCCTCATATGGCATGTTGGATGGTCATGAAACAGCCACAGTGTCGACTCCTCGCCCTTTGAACGACTGCAGGAACCGTTTGGGAATTCACCTCCCGCACATACTCTCTTCTACACTATTACAGTGTATTGTACTTTTGCAGTTCAATGCAAGGACCTTGGGACTCAAACTTAAGTTGAAACCACATGGCTGTAGATTGTAGTTTTACAATATAAATTTTCACTGCAACCCTGATTCACTGATGCATTGTAAGAGACAAAAACATTACAGAAAGCAAGCACAAAACAGAGCAAAACATCTGTTTTAGTTTATGCATGCATCATCAGTGCATAAGTAGAATAAATCCATGGCAATCGACACCTTCATGGCAATGCAAAGCATTTGCAACTGAGTGATGCAGAGGTAATGGATTATCTCATCTGAAATGAATGAACTTCCATCAGAGAGTAACGCATTAAACACATTAAGTGTGATCCTGGCCTTAAAGAGGATGTGTCACGTCCAACCGTTTGGTTTGAGACCGCACACTTCTGTTATTTTCAACACAATATATGTGTCAGTAGCAACACGTTGACACAAAAGTACCATGAGGTGTGTGATCCCAAACTAGACACTACTAGACATTACACTGCTAAGTTTCTCCACAAGTGGAGTTTGCAGAGAAGAAAAAATACAAGAGTGCTAGTTCATGATTAGAAATAAACTGCTAAAGTGGAACTGCAAACGGAAGTCATGTGCCAGTAATGCCATTATGATGTGCCTTTATTTATTACTCAGCATGGTGTAATCATTAGTGCATTAGAAAATTGTCATATATTATTAAGTGATAGTTGACCCTTGTGTTTCAGGACCAGGCTGAACCATTGACAGTGTGTTAAATGGCAAAAATTTGCCAGTTTTTCTGGAATCCTGAAGAGTTGAGGTTTTGAAAGACTTTTTTGCCAGTGTTGAAATCCCCCCTCCATCTATTCCACCCATTTCTAAACAACAAAAACATAAGTAACAATAGTAATTCTCTCTGTCTCTCTCCCTCTCTCTCTCTCTCTCTCCAGTGATGGATTCCCCCACAGATCTTTTCGATGACTCCACCCCCCAGATACACGCATTTGCCCCCCCTCTCTGCGCTACAGATCTCCCTGGTGTTCATCCCCAGTCCAATGGAGGTCGCCCCCCTCCCACCTTCAGACCCCCAGGGTATCCCCTCATCCACCACCTCCTCCAGCCAGGTGGAGCCCCCAGGAGGATCGGTGGGCAACTGCAACTAAACACACTCAGCACAAACCTGAGCGCACACAGACACTTGGAAAACAGAATTACAGAGGAGGAGAAGGAGGAGAGGGATGCACAGGTGGAGCAAGGGATGGAGGGAGGAGAGGAGGGAGTGATGGAGGGAGAGGAGGGCTTGCTGGGGGTTAAGAAGAGGCACAGCGACGCCGCCCTCGTGGCCGAGTGGAGTCGAGACGTCCTGAGGGTGAAGAGGATGAAGCTGGAAAGCGTGGTCGGGCGGAGAGACGGAGAGACAGCGGAGGGAGGCAGGAGGAGGGAGAGAGGGAGGGAGGGGAGGAGAAGGGAGAGGGAGGAGCTGAAGGAGCAGCTGGAAGAGGCGAGAGAGAGACTGCAAGCCCTGCAGGAGAAAGTGTGGAGGGCGTTTGGGGAAAAGCACACGGCAGATGAGGAGAAGAAAAGGAGGTGCAGAAGTGAAAACCGAGGAGCGGCAGATGGAGGAGAGGGAGACGCAGGGATGATGGAAGAGGAGGACATCGCAGAGGGGATGTACGATGAGGAGGAGATTGACGGCGGAGAGATGGAAAAGGAATCTCTCTCCCTCCTTCCCACCTCCCCTTTCGACAACTTCCACAACCACAAACGAAGGGAAGAGAGGCAGAAAGATTTAGAAGGGAGGATGGAGAGAGGAAGGGGAGGAGGTTTGTACTTGGAGGGGCTGATGGAGGGAGCGGGGGTGTGGCTGGGCTGCGGAGGGCTGGTGAGAGGGGAGTGGGATGGAGGGATGGAAGGAGGAGAAGAAGACGGGGAGGAGGGAGGGCAGAAGTTCGCCCAGGCGCTGAAGCTGGAGCTGGGCAGTGCCGTGGCCCGAGTCATCGACCGCGTCCTCCGCCTTTACACCGAAATGACAGACTTCGCTCCTCCGTCTCCTCCCCCCTCCATCGCCTTCCTCCCGTCCGAGACGGGAAACGACGGAGGGAGAGAGAGGGGCGTGTGGATGGGACTATTGAGAGGAGAGGAAAAGACGAGAGACAAGGACGAGATAATGGGAGGGCAGGACGCGGAGAGGCAGAAGCAGCTCCAAAAGAGCAGCAACGGGAGCGTCCTGCCTCCCGGCCAATCGCATCGCAGAGAGCATCTGGGAGACCTGGCGGCGCCGTTGGCCATTCGAAGGGCACATGACAAACGGAAGGCCAACCCGCTCCTCGGCCCGCCTGTCTCCACTCACTTGCCTCCCTCTCACCCCAACCTCCCCCTGCACCACCCCTCTCTACCCCGCCCTCCCCCTCCTCACCCTTCCCTCCTGCCTCCCCCCTCACAGCCCAAAGACCCCTCCTCCTTCCACCCCTCTTCCTCCTCCTCCTCATCCTCATCCTCCTTCCCTCCTCCTCCCCCTCTCCCTCTCCCCCTCCTGCACTACTCCATGCAGCAGCTCTTCTCCCGCTCCCTCCCCCACCCGCAGCTCCCCCACCTGCCCCCTTCCCACAAGGACTATTTGAACTCCGACCCGTTCTTGGAGTTCCCGCCTCACCCCTCCTCTCACCCCTCCTTCCCCCCGCTGCCCCTGCTTGGCCACCTGGACCCCTCCCTCGCCCGCCACCCCCACGGCGACAGAGAGAGGGACAGGGGGATGAGAGGAGACGGGGGGATGAGAGGAGGAGGAGGAGGGATGGACGGAGGAGAGCTGTACCTGCCACCTGGAGGAATATCCTTTTTTGTTGAGGGACTTGTGTGTGTGTGTGTGTGTGTGTGTGTGTGTGTGTGTGTGTGTGTGTGTGTGTGAGAGAGAGAGAGAGAGAGAGAGAGTGTGTATCTCCTTAACAGTGTGTACAGCCAGGAGGGTTTGTCTCCCTGCCACCTGAAGAAAGCCAAGCTCATGTTCTTCTACACACGCTACCCCAGCTCCAACACACTCAAGACCTACTTCCCTGACGTCAAGGTGTGTGTGTGTGTATGTGGGGGGGGGTTTGTGGTCTTCATGCAATCCAATCCTGGCTTTTAAGAGCAGAAACACTTCTAAGCACTGCAAATGGCAACACCTGTTGCCTATATTAATATATGACAAATATATACTGTATATGTCTCAGTATAGAGACAAGAGAACATACAGTAAAGCTCATGAGCCATATTTGATCCCATGATGTATTATTAGCCCATTGATTTATGCAGACACCCTGATGGATCCCGTATTTGACCACTACCAAACATGCCGACGTTAGATTTGAAGCCATGCTCCAAGAAATATGGCTAGTCTCGTTTACCTAGACCTTTGTCCTCGCTTTGTTTACCACTGTGCCAGTGTCAAGGGGAAATTTATGACTAAAGCCACTGTCAAATGCAAATAAAGGTGGGAAAAAAACATGTATTTCATGAAGAGAGGGATGAAGTGTATTTCTTTAGCCTATCACATTCCTGGGCAGTATGTTAGCTAGTGTTGTGTTTGCTGCTGCACAAATGCACACTGAACACTATTGGATGAGCAGGTTGTGAGTGGAGAAGGGACGGCAGAAAAAAACAATCACTGTTTGCCATTAGGTATCTCCAAAACAATTAAAAATAAATTACTGTCCATGAAACATCCACTAGAGCTCTCTTTGAAGGCAGAAGTGAAGTCACATTTATACATCATTGTTAATGCTAAATGAAATCATTTAATAAATGATAAATGAATGAATGAATAAATGAGGAAATGACTCTACCAACGTCCTCATTTTCTCTCTCCCTCTCCTGCTGTTTTCTCTCCCTCCGTCTCTCTCCTAGTTTAACCGCTGTGTCACCTCCCAGCTAATTAAGTGGTTCAGTAACTTCAGAGAGTTCTTCTACATCCAGATGGAGCGCTTCGCACGACAGGCCGTCCGCGAGGCTCTCACCCGGTCCGTTTGGGTTGGCACCGGCTCACATTCATTGTAAAACTTCCATCGATTGCCTGGGCGGAGATAGGCGATTTCCTAAAGCAGCTGACATTCTGTCTAATTAGATTTGGATTTATGCCTCAGTAGCAGTGTGTACTTTGACTTGCATATTTAATAACATGCATAATGAATTTTATATCAAAGCTCGAAGCTGCAAGGTTTCCTCCCTGTCAGTCATGTAAGCTGCTGGCTACTGACAGATAGCTCATAATCTCATTTGTTTCTGATATATTTTCAACGTTCGCTAAAGTTTTGATTGGTTGAGCAGGTGGTCATAACTGTGACACATAAACCATTTTTGACATATATTCAGGAAAGGGTTTATTTACTCAAACGTGACACATTCCCTGTCAATTATTATTATACACTAGCAGCTATTTGAGACTCATTGTGTGCTGGAAGTTTTATGGCAATCCAGGAGAAAGAGGAAGTGGACAGTGTTGTCATGTCCATTCAGAGAGGAACAGTATGAACAGTAAAAAAAAAAGAAAGTTTTTCAGTGGGCAAACACAGTGGATGTGTTGTACAATCTCAGGACTGTAAGGGGTGAAATACATCATAACGTCATACTGGACATCACAACACTTCTAGAATCACTTCAGGAAGTGGATTGTCGTTTACATTCATTTTGTTCATCATATTTTTATTTATCTATTATCTATCTTTTTTACCCAGGGATGCTGCACCTCGTCTGGGCAGAGACACTCAGCTGCGAATGGGCCGGGACACGGAGCTCTACCGGATACTGAACATGCACTACAATAAGAGCAATGTCTACCAGGTAAGTAGTGTGTGTGTGTGTGTGTGTGTGTACAGTATATCTGTTCCGCTGCAGTATCAACTGTAGACCTGTAGCTTTTAGGCACCTGGTGGTATAACTGTGTATGCCGCTGGGTGGAAGCTTTTTTCTGAAGTGCCTTACAGTATTGTGAGTGCAGACATTTGTAGTAAGTGGGAAAGGCATTGCAAGCCCCGACAGTGTTAGTGCCATGCTCTACATATAGGCTATGTTTACATGCGCCCAATAATGTGAATATTGCCTTTACTGTGAATAAGGCAATAGTCAGATTAGTCTGTTTGCATGATTCCATAATTTGACAACTCCCCATAATAATCCCATTTACATGAATGAAGTACTTGTTCAGTTGTTCTAACAAATCCACCCTCCTTAGGGTTTTCTGACACCAATGTCAACATCATGGTGCTTACATCCGCCTAAAAACAACACTTGTAACATAAACTCCCATTTCTTCCAAATTTCAAAAGTGCTGCCTCCCGCTGCCCATCACCTTGGTCCAGCCCAGTACAGAGTACACTTTCCTTCAATCCCCATAACACAATGAGCTGGGCTCATGTGAAGCTTGATCACAGTTCAACAAACACAGCTAAGATGTATACATGTCCTAACTGCTGTCTATTATGAAAAGTAGAAAATGTAGTGTTTCCAATTCCACACATGTTCCTGCTATTATGCTTAGTTCGACCAAGAGCACATTAATATAATCAGACATGGTGTTTACATGGGTCCTGACTTACTTGTTTTATTGCTTTAATCACATTATAAACACATCTTTGATGTGCAGTTAAACATGGGTATTGAGCTAGAGAAGAACCACAATGAATGTCTCGATGAGACAGTTGCTGTTCAGCAGCCTACCTCACAATCTTTAAAGTCGTTGAGCAGTACACACAATGCACTCTAATGATTTTCCACCAGGACACCCTCTGTGATCACAGACAAGTGTTTCCTCACTAAAACCACAGTGGCCAGTACGGGGATCGAACCCGCGACCTTGGCGTTATTAGCACCACGCTCTAACCAACTGAGCTAACCGGCCCTTGTATGTGGTGTTCTATTGGTTGTTTCCAGTGCAGTCATAACTGCATGGAAAGCCTCAAATGTGAGTAGGTGTCGTCATATGGCCAATCACCCATAAACAATGGTTGTTGTGTTCAACAAAGAGAAGATAAAGTTAGAACAAAGTTTGTGTGAAGCACATGGTAAATCAGAGTCTCCATCAGACAGACAGAAGTAGATCCCCATCAAACAGACCGTTTGTTTTGTAGCACAGTCTGTGTCCTCTCATTTACTTCCTATCCCTGTCTCAAACTCTCTCTTGTTTTTAGTAGAGAAGTTTGATTGTATAAATCGAATCTGCCTGAATTTCAACTTTAACTCAAATTCAAATGAGTCTCTGTTTGTATTGGATCAGTTAGGAGTGTTTTTGTGTTCGACCCCTCACTATCTCAATATCTCTTGCTCTGTCTCTTTCTCTCTAAATGCAGTTCTATTAAAAGACAATTCAATTGTTAATTAAAAAATTAACAACAATACCAAAGCATTTGACATTCATGTCTCTGCCACTTGGTGGAAGTTTTATCCAAAATGCATTATGGTACCAATTGTGCCTACATTTTACCATTGATGGCACCATTGGGAAAGGATGCCCACTGGGCTGCCTGCAGTGTAAATGCCATGCTGCACCACAAACATATCTCAGTCACAAATTCATTATAAATCTTTGTAGCGTACCTTGCATTTGTCACAGTCATTACACAGCACAAACACAGATTTCCTGTCCATATTTAATGGTAGCTAGTTGTCAGATTTAAGTCTACTTTTCTGATTATTCACCAGTTCTAAGTCAGTTGTCTCTCTCAAAACGCAAGTGGCCAGTACGGGGATCGAACCCGCGACCTTGGCGTTATTAGCACCACGCTCTAACCAACTGAGCTAACCGGCCATATATAATATTTGGGGAGACTGATAATTCACTCTGGATTCACGACAAAATCGTTAAATTGTTCATACTACAAGATGTGTAAATGGAGAGACCAAACGTTTGTCCACTCACTGAGAAATCGGCCTGGGTGAAGAATAGGAAGACCTTCCCCCATACAAGCTGGATGGACAGACTCAGGTAGCTGTGAACGGGAGGTGTGAATTGGACAATCACACATAAATGATGGTCGTTATCTTCGCCAAAGGGAAGACAAGCAAGTTGAGAAAAAAGCTCGTGCGCAACACACCACATTTCCCCCTAGAAACAGAACATTTGTTTTTGTAGCATGGATGAATTCCTCCTCTCACCTCTTTCAAACTCATTGTGTTTTGTAGCAGACGAGTGTGATTGTATAAATCAGTCTGAACTTGAACTCAATTTCAAATGAGCTGGGTCTATTTGGATTGATTGAATGTGTTTTGCATTCAGCTCATCTCTCCTAATGTCTTTCACTCTGCCTCTTTCGCTCTGAATTCAGTTCAATTCAAAAACATTTTTTAGGATGGCTGTCAAAATGAACAATATTCCAAAGCATTTTACTACACATTACAATGTATCACACACATTTCAGAAACATAAACGTTGCGGCTATATGGTAACAGACAACTAAATAATCACGATAAGATATTCGATTGCAGTGTATAGTAGATTAGCCCTGGGTGTTTTTGCCATTTAGTGGATGTTTTTCTCCAAAGTGCCTTACAGCAGGCTATAGTGCAACACTGTATGTCTCAAATACACATTCACCAGTAGGCATCCTTCCTCACATTTAATTGCTCATAGACAGATTTCTCGGAGTGACAACGCTGCAGAATTGCATACCTAGCCTGTCTCAAATCCTCTTCAAGTTGTTCTCCATGGTTAAAAGCCGAGTGGCCAGTACGGGGATCGAACCCGCGACCTTGGCGTTATTAGCACCACGCTCTAACCAACTGAGCTAACCGGCCCCGTTAGCACTCCTTTTCCTACCCAAGTCACAGGGTTTAATTGCTGTAGCCTACATACAAGACGTGTGAATTGATCGTCACACGTTTGCGCAGTCACTGAGAAATCGGCGCAGATAGAAGCTCCTCCTTCCGCACGGCTAAATAGAGAGTTGGGGTTTTTTTGTAGCCGAGAGCTAGGATGGTATTTTATTTTGCGGCTTCTTCTATTGGCTATACTACTCAAATCAGTCTAGCCTATATGGTGTCTGTAGTGGATCAATAAGGAACATTTTCGTATTTAACTAGCCTATCTCTTTCTATAGACTTTATTAACAAGACTGTCAAAAGCCAACAACATTCCCAACATCGTGCACTACATAGCTATTAGTCTATTAGTGTGCAACTACTATGTTAGTGCCACACTGGGACCAAGACGCACTTCCATGTCACTTATGCTTCCCTTCTATCAAATGACACCAGTTTCATGTAGGCTACTGCCCGTGTTAAAAGCCAAGTGGCCAGTACGGGGATCGAACCACGCTCTAACCAACTGAGCTAACCGGCCATGAGATGTATATTTGTATTAATAGTCTACATGCGCATACAGCTTATTGAATGATAGCTTTATGTGTTTATTGAGGCAAAGTCACAACTCGAACCAAAGAGCCTTCATTGGCAAGACTGGCAAAAAAATTACATCATTGTCAAAGCAGTTTACAGTATGTTACAATGTACAATCATATTCAAAACATACAGAGAAATGTTTACACTGGTATTTTTTTATATCTGGCCTGGAATGTGTTGTTAATTGGTTGATTGATTCATAAATCTCAGTGTGAGCTGACTGGAGACACTACACTATTTCCAGCTTGCAGCTTCTGGGTTATTATTGCTTTTGACTGAAGTGAATCTGTGGAGCTCATTTTCAAGTTTGTCCAGAACTTTAGAGACCAGACTCTGCCCACCTGCTGGTATTTTTCCTTTTGACACTCAAAGTATTTCTGCCAAATTCTCTCTGTCTCTCTCTGTCTCTCTCTCTCTCTCTCTCTCTCTCTCCAGGTCCCAGAGAGGTTCATAGAGATATCAGACGTGGCTCTGAGGGAGTTCTACTCAGCCATTCAGACTGGGAGAGACAGCGACCCCTGCTGGAAGAAAGGAATATACAAAATCATCTGTAAACTGGATAGTCCCGTGCCAGATGCCTTCAGACTGCCTGGTTGTCCTGTCGGCTGACGCGGCCGCACTTTCCTCTGATGCAGACATAGAAACGCACGAACACATGCACACACGCAAACTTACTGAAAGAAGGGAATGATAGGATATAGAAGCATCTGCACATTGGAGGGTGCTGTGTAGTTTCAGACTGTTGGGTTAGAACAGGCATGACAAAAATCCCAGTGCATACACACACACACACACACACACACACACATGCACACACACATTGAATAACACCACTGATACTAACACACCGGTTTTCAAAAAGGCTTGGGCAACTTTGGGAAAAGCAAACAGCTTTTCTCAATTTCTGAAAAGATAATTTAAGATAATATATGGTTTCTGCTTGACTATGTGCAGCAGAAACCACACACATACACAGGCAGGAATGGACACACACACACACACACACACACACACACACACACACACACACACACACACACACAAGGTCAACAGCAGACTATGTTACAATACACTCAGTGCTCTGATAAGAGCCTTGTGACAGCACTTATTGAAGAACGTGACCAGACCATAGAATTAAAATGGACAGAATGGGAATTCCCCTTGAAAACATTCTTCACTAGTCATTTCACTAGTGCAATCACAGTGCTGCCATACAAGTTTTGATAACACTGTCCTGAAAATAAGCATTGCTGCAGCGACAGAACCTGAATGGATAGATAAGGTATAAACATTTGGCATTCTTTAAAAACTTTTGGCTGGTACACTTAAAATGGCTGCTAATTATCCTGTCATGGAAGTACACAGGTACAGTGTATGAGATATGAAAAGCTGATGTGTTACCATAGGACAGCTATTATTTTAATTGCGTTGTCCAACTATCTATATTTCACGCACTGCTGCTCACTCTCATGAAAACATCACACACATTCCCCTGCATTCCCCTCTTGTTAAGTTCAATTACCGTGATACATCAGAAAATGCCCTTTCTATGCATTCTAATTCTATGGAGCAGAAATCGAATATACTGCTGCCTGCGAGCTGTTTACCAGGCATGTTGCGAGAATCACACAGCACATAGTTTCAGACACTGGAATCCAGGGCCACATATCAAACTTTTCAAATTAGGTTTAGCATCACTGGCCTCATTATGCTGATCAGCTGTTTCACTGTGAGCAGAGAGGAAAGAGAGGCTTGATAGATGAGTTAGGGTTAATATAGGGTGAATATCTTTTCATTTGGGAGTCCTTCAGCTTTGTTACAGAAGAATATTAGGTGATTTGTTTTTTTACCGCAGCCGGGGGAAGGGGGGTAATATTCTCAGAAAAAACTCAGAAATTCTGAGATTAAAGTCAGAATTTTGTGAGAAAATGTTTGCAAATTTCTGATTTTAATCTAAAAAAATCGTTTTTTTTCTCGCAAATTTCTGAGTTTTGTTTTCTTGCAAATTTCTGACTTTATTCTCAGAGATTCAGAGTTTCTTCTCAGAATATTACCCCCCTCCCCCCAGCTGCTGTAAAATAAACTAAAATTCACCTACAATGGCCCTAATACACTTCTGTATTTTTCAGCCCTGGACCTAATGGGAAATTCAGCTTCCTGATCAACCATTTCAAAGGAAAAGCACACACACAGAGGCAGTAATAATGCTCAATAACAGTTAATGATGTTGCAGAGCCAGCACATAACAATCACACCCAAAATGTCAACACTGCTCTCCCTCAAGAGTGTTTTCAGTTCCACATCAGTCTTCTTCCTCTGGAGACTTTTGTCACAACATTGCATGTGATTGTCGTTTGCTTGTTCTTCAGTAATATGGAGTATCATGGCTGCCTGTGTGTGTGTGTGTGTGTGTGGGGGGGGGGGGGCTTCTTTGGAGAGTCAGAGCTACCTGTTTTGTTGAGGTATTTTTCCTTGGCTGTGACTCTTTCATTATGTGAAGTGTTCTGCCCCTCTGCCACCCAGGCTCTTTAAACTGTTTTCTCGTTTTGTACGGATCCGTCTGAAAGGCCCGGGGTCGCCTTTGGGTCCCAATACACAGATGGAGAAATGAGGCTGTAAATTATTTGAAAGAAAAAACATGGAGGATGATGCTTGACTAACGTTACATAATGGAGCTGTTTGATTTATTGTAAGATAAACAAAAAAAGAAGAAGTATTGCCCTTGTTTTAGGGAACTGTTTCAGAACAATGGTTTCAGTCTGAGGATTTCTTTTGCCTGTATATCCATCTCTCTGTTCAACATTAAATTATTATAGAGCTTTTTGTACATGGTGGCATAATGTAATCAAAATGTAATTTAAAAAATCTGTTAAGAGGGACAATATATTGAATTTAAAATACTGGAATTCATGTTTTGTTGTTTTCTTGATGTACTCTTGTTCTTGAAATATTTGCTTATGTTATGTTTTTGTATTCCTTTCATGTGATGTTAAGCGAAAGGCCGGTTGCACAGACATTGACTGACACCGCTCCCTCATTTACACAAATCAGCTTTCACAGGCAGCTCAAAGCAGCCTGTGTTGTCTTGTCCTGTTTTGGATGAAATTAATCAGAAATCATAAAAGATGTTTACAGCCACTCCAAGATGAATGAGTGCTTAAATTAAAAGTTCAAGGCAGCAGGTTTAATGTTGTGAATGCACATTAGCCCTGGATTTTTGAACTTGAGCCAGCAAAGTCAAAATTAACCTTTTATCCATTTTGTACACAAACATTTTATTTGCTTCAATGTTAGGATTTTCTTTCTTTCACATTTTTAATATTCTGTCTAATATTTTCTGTGATTAATTATGTTTTATTACACTCCAATCCCTCTGAAACAACATCATGTAAATGTATACTTATGTTTTTTTCAAGGTTTTGAGGAAACTTTCACTTTAATCTGATCCGGCCTGATTATCAGTATCATGGACTCAGTTCTCTAGACGTTAATAAACCAAATTGGATTGCTGTTTATGAAAATGTTCCAGATAAAGACCTTCTCCTGGTTTAATCCAAGCTGTGTCTGTGAAACCACTCTGACATGTAAACTATTTGTGATGTGTTCTCAAGTGCACGTTTTCTATATTTGCATTTTGTATTGTAATCTCTTCTGTTTCTCTTACTGCTTTCATTGGTCTCTCTTTTATATTGTACATACTGTATTCTTTAGATCCGTGCCTCATTCAAACTTTGGTGAATTTTGATGTTTAAATTTAATCAGTGAATTAAAGTAATAACAGGCTTGTGTTGTGGCGTCTTAATACCACTCGCCACACACACACACACACACACACACACACACACACACACACACACAGTGAGTGGAGTGTGTATTTTAGAACACACATAAGCTCTCTCTCTTTCAGGCCCTGGTAGCCAACACTAATGCTATGATAAGCTTTTGATACTACCACACACACACACACACACTTACTGACACTAATACTTGGATGATGGCCTTATAAGAGGCTCAGCCCACGACTAAGTCTAACCACCTGAGACAGCACCATCGACACACACACACACACACACACACACACACACACACACACACACACGGTGCCCCTGGTATGCCAGCAATGTATGCAAACCACAGGAGTCTTGCAGCGAAAGGTCATTTAGTTTTATAGAGTTTTTGACTAGCAAAATAGTAAATGAGCCCTGGCACACAGGGCCTGGTTAAGCCTAGATACAGGTTCAATATAATATGTACTAGCTGTTATTTTGAAGGAATGAAGAGATCACACTGTTACCAGCTATGTTGATGTGGCCGATGTCATTAATGAGGAGCTTGGTTTCCATTGGAGCTGCAAACAGAACTACAAATATTCCCAGAGATCCTAATTCCTGATGCCTCTCTTCTTTTTATGCTGTCTTTGTCCAAAGTCCAGAATTAACTAAACCACATTTGAGCCATTCTTATGAAATCCACTTCATTGTTCTAGCGTCTAGCGTCTATATCAAAGTCTGCTCCTGGTTTAATAGGCTGTCATGTGCTGACAATCACAGTTGTCAGAATATCTGTCCTTCATATCTGCCTCTGTCTTGTTTCTCTCATTGCTTTTGTCTTGTTGAACTGAGCCATCATGTTGAACAAGCATACTGTTCAGAAGACTGCTGTCAAAACGTTTGATGTGTGGGTTAGACAGTTTTTTCTTGACTGCAAGGGCTCTTACTGTAATAGTGTGCATTCAAATTATTTACCGACTGCTTGGTTGTAAAAATGAATGAAATGATAGATCAGATCTCTCCTCACTAGGTAGCTTGGGCTGGAGAGACAAGGGGGGGTCTTATCCAATCACAGGTTACATTTACGTCCAGTTTATCCACCTTTCCATCTCTCAATCCATCTAGTCTAGTGTGTGTGTGTGTGTGTGTGTGTGTGTGTGTCTGTGTGTCTGCGTGCGTGTGCTGTCTGCATTCCACATGACCAGAAATAAAGCAGTTCCCATGATAATCAGACTTTGCTGATATTACATTTTGTGTGAAAAATCAGTGATTTTGCACTTGTTGTATGCCAGTTTCTGAGAAATGCCCAGAACACAAGCACCTGAACTTTACACACTCACACACTCAGTTAATTTAACACACAGTTAAAGTTTCTGTACTGATGATGCTTAAATTGAAGTTTGAGACTCTGGATTAGACTGTAGAAAACACCTAAGTTTTTAACCTAACAGGATTGATTGACAACTTTGACAATGTTTGTGATGTAACACAGGATCAGATATCAGCTTTCAAGTCATTCATTCACTTCCTGTATTTCTACCAGAGAAGTGAGTGTAGTGGACTTCATCTATTTTATAACATCCAAACATGAACAGCATTAAAATTATATTACATACAGTATGTCAGAATAACACGGTTATATGGCCCAAGTCACAAGATTTGACCAATGTACTACTACAGCCATCAAACACACACACACACACACACACACACACACACACACACACACTCACACACACACACACACACTAACCAGCACTAATGCTAGGATGACAGGCCTTTAGGCTCTATAAGCAGCTCAACCCACGACTAAAGTCTAGCCGCCTGATACTGCATAGTGGGCCACACACACACACACACACACACACACACACACACACACACACACACACACACACACACACACACACACATAACTACATGTTAACCTGGTATTTGAGAAATGTGACACAGCTAAGTCCTTGATTTTACACAGTATTGGCAGATCATTGAGATCCTCTGAAACCGTCTGATGGTTCTTTGAGTTGAAAGGGAACAAAGTTTTCTTTATGAGAGAACGCATGCCATAAATCTGTACTTTAATGACATTACATGAATCAAAGCTGATTGATCCTCCATCCATTCAAGCAGCAGTTTACCGCCAACACATTTCGCCCTCCTCTCTCGCTCTCTGTTTCTCACAGCTCTTGTTTTATCTTTACGGGTTATCAGTAGAAACCAGCTGAAACCTAACCCGACGAAAATCGGTCGGCATGACAACCACTGTCGCAATTTATCATCACATCAGTATGGAAAATCAATGATTTTTTACACTTTTTCCGAGTCGACCGCGTATCCGAGGCAGCACCAGGGCAGAGGTCTTAAAACCACGGGGGGGGAAAACCGCGCGTCCCCGGTCGGACGGTCTATTGGAGCACGGTAGAGTCTAGTGAAGGACAGGCAAGAGTCAAGTTAGCCAGAACATCTCCGGAAATTTAGCCATTTTATCTTCAAAATAAAAGCGTAAAATTCGGCACGTTTGGAAATTTAGGAGCAGCTAAGTAAGTATAAGCAATATATTTCTTATCTGTTGTTGTTATTGTCTGTTACCGTATAGCCTCAACGTGCATGTTTCTGAAATGAGTGTAGCTACATTGTATTGTGTGTTGCAAAATGCTTTGGTATGATTGTTCATTTTAACAATAGGCCTATACCTAGGCTATAAAGTGTTTTTCATTTTGTGAATTCTACTGAATTCAGAGAGAAAGAGGCAGAATTGAGTTCAAGTTCAGACTGATTTATAGCCTACAATCACACTCCTTTGTAGCATAGGAATTCATGCTACAAAAACAAATGGTCTCTTTGTAGGGGGAAAATCTTCTACTTCTGCTGCTGGGGATCCGTTTTTCTAACATGTTTGTCTTCCCTTTGGTGAACACAGATCACTGTACAGTATACTGATGATTGTCTTCACACCTCCACTTCACAGCTACCTGAGTCTGTCCATCCAGCTGTATGGGGGAAGGTGTTCCTGTTCTTCAACCAGGCCGATTTCTCAGTGAGTGGACGAACGTGTGGTTTCTCAATTCACACATCTTATAATGTGAACAATTTACAGTAACTATTTTGTTAGTGCTAATGTTACCTAATATTTCCTAAACTTACGGCCGGTTAGCTCAGTTGGTTAGAGCGTGGTGCTAATAACGCCAAGGTCGCGGTTTCGATCCCCGTACTGGCCACTTGGCTTTTAGGAGAGATGTGACTGATTGTGCACGACTGATTTGTTAAATGATCGGAAGAGTTTAGACTTCATTGGATATGAACTGAACTGGGTAGGACATACTGCATGTGCAGTGTTTGACGGATGCATGCAACAGAGGAAGCTTATCAGCAGGCTGAATGTGTGACTGAGATGTGTGTGCTCTTAGGTCAGCGGGTGCAGCATGGCATTTACACTGCAGGGTTTAGGCCTTCCTTTCTGGTGCCATCAATGCTAAAATAGGCCTACACCTACCATAAAGCACTTTGAATAAAAACTTCCACCAAGAGGCAGAGACATGGAACCATACTGTAGGCTACCACAGGCTTTCTAAGTTACAGTGCTGTTGTGTGAGACCATGTTGTGTGAAACACTGCATTGTAATATATTGTCAAATGCTTTGGTATTGTTATTATTTTAATTGACAAATGAATTGTCTTTTAATTGATTTGCTTAAGAGACAGAGCAAGAGACATTGAGATAGCCAGGGGTCGAGCACAAAAACACTCCTTACTGATCCAATACAAACAGATAGAGACTCATTTGAATTTAAGATGAAGTTCAAATTCAGGCAGATTTGATTTATACAATCAAACTGCTACTTCTGTCTGTCTGATGAAGACTCTGCTTTTGCACGTGCTGCAAACATTGTTCTAACTTTACCTTCTCGTTGTTGAATACAACGACCATTGTCTGAGTGATTGGCCATATGACACCTGTTCACATCTGTTATTTTCTATTCAGTATTTACTGTAGACTTAGGTAAATAACGGCCGATTGGCTCACGCAAAGATGAGATTATAAAACGAGTAAGACAATAATACCAGTAAACACCATCTCTGATTATATTAATGTGATTGTGCTCTTAGTAAGCATAATTGCAGGAACATGTTGAGTAGCTACTCCAATTTTCTACTTTTTATAATAGACACAAGTTAGGACATGTAGCCTATACAAACTCATGGTGCTATGGGGGTTGCATAAGATAAGCTATATTTTAAGAAAAGCATTAATCTTTTTTCTTTTTAAAGACCCTATCCTCATATAACTTCCAACAGTTTGATACTTCTTACGTATATTGTGAATTTAAAATTTATGTCAGCCTAAAAAAAGCAAACTCCATTCCTCAAATAAAAGGTTTGTAAATTGGGTTTAGGTGGGTTTACCCTCTACTACATCCTTCGATATATTATTGGTTTCACTCTGCACTTTGTAGCTACTATTCATATAGCCTATCTCGGTCAGTGAGGCTTTTATTTTGAAAATTAAGACCGGAAGTTGTTTTGTTTCATTCCGGTGTACTTGACAATGGTCTATTTGCTTTCTACAGATTCTCCCATAAACATATTCCTTATTTTCAGTTAGGTACTTTAACTTAAAAAAAAAACAAAAACAAAACAACAACATTGCAGTGTATGGTATTTCGGGTTTTATTTTGAAAAGCGCCCCCGGAAGCTTCCTATCTTATTTTGTCTGACTTGACGCTGGTCTCTGCTGCTGATAGAGGAACCGGACCGGTGGATGATGGCGTTGCCGTGGCTGCTGCTGGTGGAGTTGGCTCTGTACGCCAGTTGTTTCGTCTGTGGGATCGTTACCGCCGCCTCTCTCACCATAAGCCAGGTGACAGCGCTTTACTCACAAACTAATGAAGTATTGCATGTTTCTTTTTTTCTTCTTCTTCTTCTTCCGGGTAGATTCACTTTTTGTGTGCGTGTGTCTGTGCTAGAAAGTTAGTTCCAGGTTCACCAAACAGCCGCCTCTAACGAAAATTCACCAAATAGGCCTACTCCTATAATATTACTATGGGGACTTTATTGAGTTTATATTGACTGAACTGTACTTTCAATCTCCTATGGGTATCACTAGGCTATAATATTCCTATAGTATTGCTGTGATATTTGTATAGTATCATTCAAAAATTTAGTTTTTGGTATTTTGGTACTATTCGTATGGGTAAACAAACATCATGTATTTTAAAGCTGTCTTTTAAAACACAAATGAATTTATATAAAGTTGGCTCGAGCAAAGCAGCAGATTTTCGGGATGTGATGCGTCATTTATTATAAAAAGCAGCGCAGGGGAGCGACAAAAACAGACGCGCTTTCACTTTCCGCTGATTTCCTGTAATCTAAAGGCTCAAGTGTCACAAGGCCTGTTGCACTTTTCATACACTTTATCTGTTGTTTCGACTACACTATCTAGGCAGCACCAACATGGTTGTGTAGAAGTATAGGCTTACATTTCTGGGATCAGAGACGAAAGAAAAAAAACAAACAATAGTTCCACAAAACGAGTCCCTAATACTAGTATGAAGTACTATAAAGTCTCTGAAAACTCACTATAGAGTCCCATAGAAACTTTATAAGACCCTATAGGAATATTATAGGACTTTTACAGCCTGCCACTGGGAGCACAGTCATTCCTGTTAATTTGACTTTAACACATCGTAGGCTATGAGCCGAAAGATGGTGTGAAAACTGTCGTAACATTTATTTTTAGGCTTAACTCACTCTCAGAAACAGCCTTCTTCTATTTAGTGACTAGGAAATATGACCGTGTGAAAATGCGTGTGCGTGAGTGTGGATGTGCGCGTGTGTGTGTGTTTTAACAGAGTTATGTGTCCAGATACTGTTCTTATCATGTGACCAGAGGTCCTCGTGTCCAATTATTCCTCCGACTCTTTATTGAAGTCAGATGAGTATGCTGCAGTGTGTGTGTGTGTGTGTGTGTGTGTGCGCGCGCGCGTGCGTGCGAGAGATTTCTCAGTATTTCTCCTATTTTCTTATTATTGCAATTCCAACAATGTAGCAGTGAAGTTAATAAAATAACAAAACATACATCTATACCACTAAGGTCATTTTACAATTTTTGAACTCTCTCTCTCTCTCTCTCTGTCTCTCTCTGTCTCTCTCTGTTCTCTCTCTCTCTCTCTCTCTCTCTCTCTCTCAGGGTAGTCTTGGAGGTCTGTGTATGCTGTATGGGTCGGTCAGCTACAATGCAACAACAGCCATCATCGGTGCCCAGTCCTCCAGTCCGACATCTCTGTGTTACTTTGTGTCGGCTATATCTGTCTTAGTGGCAGTAGTGTGTTTCTCACTGTCCCTCTACTGGTTATACACCTGCTGCATCGATGGAGAGATCCGAAGGTTGGTGTGTGTGTGTGTGTGTGTGTGTGTGTGTGTGTGTGTGTGTGGTCTACCAGTGCTGCTCACTCTTTGCCTCATTTCCTTGATTGCACTATTGCAATACACCATTTTATTTTACATTTTAAATGGCCTTTACAGTGTAGGCCAAAGCTCCAGTGAGAGCTGTAAAGTGTGTTTTATCTCCAGTATCAAGTGAACACTGTTTAGCCAGCAACAGCCACAGTTTACAGCTAGCAAACCATGCAAACTGCAGCCTTTACATTTGCATGGCTGAAAAAGGTTGGAGGATCTGTGTCTTAGGGGAAAACACCAAAGATGTTAACACAGGCTTGTTCTCAGTGTATTATAACTCTCTTTATGGTTATCCTGTTCATGAAGTTCGTCAATTTTGCAGTGTTTGGTCAATTGTGAAAGCCCAATTCACACATCTTGCTGACAACTTGAACCAACTTGGCTAATACCTATACTGATGTTTTTGGATTGAAGCTGCTTGAAGCTGATTGAAGAATTCAATGTGTCTCCCAGACTTGTATTCTTGTCAGGGTGGAAAAGCCTCTGAAACAGCCTTTAGACCATCATGGGACGCTAAAACTCTCCATAGAAACCCAGACTAATTAAATTCTTTTAGGGTTAGCAGCTTAAGTCTTAACTTAACTTAAGCTTAAGTCAGGGTGAGGCAGGTTTCACTGCAGGTTTTACAGACTGAAACGTCTGAGGCTGTTAAGTAAAATCACATCCTTACCTCCATATTGCATGGGCATCAATGACTGGCCAATATCCCATTTTTAATTGAAAGGCCAATATCGGCCCGATATATGTACATATATGTAGATGTTATATAGTTTGACATCATTTCCTAGTTAGATCAGAGGTTGTCATAACACTTTATTCCTCTTTAGCTCTTTCTATTGTTCTCTCCCTCCATTCCTTCTCTTCACAACAAGCCTGCTGTGTCCCGCGTGTTCTCACGCTCTTTCTGTTTATCCTCCTCTCTCTCTCTCTTTCTCCCTATCTCTCTCCACAGGGAGCGCATGTGGATGAACCTGACCCTGGGTGTGTGTGCCGTCTTCCTGTTCTTCCTGCTCATCACGGGGTGCATGTTGAAGATCGGACGCGACTCGCTCTGCAGCTCCGTCACACAAAACATTCCCAACATCACCAGGTGACCTAGACACACACACACACACACACACACACACACACACACATACACACCATTCAAACACAAACGAAACCAAGAACAACATTCAAACCCCAATGAGCTTTTTGCCATTTTCTTTTTCTTTCTGTTTGATCCAATCAAACTTTTGCGTCTGTCTTCTCTACACCAAACCTTTTCTTTCTCTGTGTTTCCCTCCTTCATCACTATTAAATACACCTATAACAGTACTGACAGTAAAAGCCCCCCTTTCTCTCTCCATTGTGCATTAAAGCAGGTAAATGTAATTTGTTTTTGTGGCTGTCATCATGTTATATTGGTCCCATGACTGTTCTTGCCTTCTTTTAAGATGTCAAGTCTTCTTTTTTAATAAAATCAGCAGCACTATGCAAGCTGAAGACAAGGGAAAGCACAGGGTTACAGACACTTTTCGTCTTGGTTGAAAAGTCCTGACCTACACAGTAATGTTCTGAGCGGGAAGGAGGAATGTGTAATGTTCCGCATTCACTAGCTCCTAATTGATTATTTTGAGCTACAGCGGCCATGATTTTATGTATGCAACATATTTATGTATGTATGGGACTTGCAGCTTGTGTGTCATGGTTCATCCTCTGTGGAATGAGCCACAAGTTGCTGCTTTGTCCATAAACTGTGACTTCTGCGCTGTTAAATTTAATTCTCTCTGGGTCTGCACAGTTTATAAGCATAATAATTGTAGATGCAAGTACATGGAAAAAGACGAATCCCACACCCATGGAATGAAGGCAGGGTGGCGGAGAGTAGTCACCACTATGGTTCGTGGCTGGGGTAACTAGACAACTGCCCCTAACTAATTTTGGGAAAAGTGTGTGCAGGAAAGAACACAAAGAGCGTATTGGGGTTGCTGTCTTGTTGCCCTTCTCCGGGAACTCTGACATGTAAAACAATAATAAAGGCTGAAATGTAAAAAGAAAGCAGGAAACAGGTTTCTGGGCCTTCAGAATAGTGGCTTTCTTCCAGGACATTATAAATCACTTCTCTGTTCCTCTAAGGAGAGTCACCTTTTTCGTTTTCATGTCCTGCCACCATGGTATGTGGGGCATTATGTTGTGTGTCTGTGTGTAGACACAAAACCTCAAGAACAACACATGATAGAAACTTCATACTTACACCACAGGTTCCTCTATAGATTAGATCAGTGGTTCTCAACGTGGGGTCCGGGGACCACCAGTGGTCCTTGAGGGGGTTTCAGGGGGTCCCCAGCAAATTCATGAATTATTAAACTTCACCATTACAAGAAGTTAACACGATTAGAGAATGTAGAAGAATGACTGTTTTGATTATAGTTTCTCTGTTATCTCTCTGCCTACAATACAGATAGTCATGGATTTCTGGACAAAATCATATCTGACAATAAAAATATTCTCAGATTTGGGTCCAAGAGACAAAATCTCATCAAATGGGGGGCTCTAATGTGTACTAAATTAGGGGTCCTTGAAATGAAAAAGGTTGAGAATCAGTGGATTAGATGATCTGATTGGATCTTGGAGCGTCTTACTGCATATATTTGCATAATTATGAGGAAAAAGTTGTTGAAAATACTCTAACTCTTTAATGCTTTTAGATACAGAGTCCATTTTAATACCACTCATGCATGTGAAGAAGCATGCTGACATAGAGATATTTGCTAATGAATGCATTGATTTGATTAATTAATAACCTAATTAGTATACCATAGTGTTTATGGTGGGACATTAGGCTGGTCAGTTGCCTCTTGTTAGTTTGGTTCCTTCCCCTACTGTAAACATGTATTTGATCACACATTAAATTAAAGTCAATGGTTGAAACTCAAACTCTCTCTTATTTCTTTCTCTGTGTTCTCTCTGTCTCTCTCTCCAGATGTGAGGAGGCCCAGTCCAAAAAATGGGCCAGTCCACTTAACGGAGCTCAGTTCTACACCAGTCTACACAAAGCCGAGGTCAGCAGGCCGCATTCTCCATCACACAGCATTTTAGGTTGTGTCTAGATACACATGGGCCACCTGGGTCCAGCTAACTCACTGTCAGTGCTACCAGTGTCTCTTTATGCCTGTTAGCATCAGCATGGCTGATCTAGTCTAATTACATAGCAGGAAATCACAAATTTATCTTGCTTAGTCCCACAGCTTTGTGTGGATCTACAGAAAGACTAAAGAACCTGTTTAGCTTTATAGAGACAGTGTGCAAAGTGTCATAAACTGCAAGCCCATAAAATACCATAAAACCATAACCATAAAATAAATCAACAAAACTATCTAAAGAGTCCTACAGCATTCTAATATAGTAGCAAACTAACCCCCAGTCTTTTTATTCATATATTCATCCCAGAGTTAGTTAGCAAAAAAGTTAGCACAACATATTCACTAATACAGCTAACTAGCTAGCTTCAGACAATGTAGCAAATTCAAATTAACCGTAACAACATAGTCATGCTCCATTTTATCACCTATTCACTTTAATAATTGAAAACATTTTCTATAAGAGTGATATGAAGCATCATGCTAATAAATGAAATGCATTACTTTGATTGAAAATTTGTAGAAGCCAACCAGTAGCTAGCTGTCTAACCATTCCATGTAAAGCAAATGCAGTGTTCTTTTTGCTAACAAACTCTGTGATGAATATTGGGTGATGATTTGGGTGGTTTACACTGAATGATTTCACAGTCACAAGAAGCTAAAAGTAAAACTGAATGGAAAGTGACAAGAATTTCGAGGGTTTTTTTTCAATGTGGGTGTAAATGAAACAGCCTAGATATGAAGCCACAGTCACTAAAGCTCCTACATAGAGCTACTGATTAACCCAGCAGCCACCATTCATTCATCAAATAGTGGTGTTGTTATAAAGCATTATTTAGCCAAGAAAAACCCTTTAAATTACTATTATCTTACCTATAGAGTATAGACTGCAAAATGGAGTTAACTGGTCATTTTAGATATCTGAGGTTGGGACACAGTGTGGATCATTGCAGCAGCAGAGGATAGGATGGATATAAGAATAGAGTAAATACAGAGTTTTGCAGAGAGGATAATAAAACAAACAAATAAAGTCACATACAGGTCAACAGATGTTTGCAGTGAACAGATCCATGATTAACAGCATAAATGCAGGGTGTGCAAAGGGTGCAACATTGGCTCTCTGCTCTATTAGATTTGTGGAGCAGATGTGCAAGTGTGCATCGCTAGCTGTTCACATAGTCAGATTCACAGATGGAAGAACATATGTACAGAATGGATTTCATGTGTTGTATTCAGTTAATGCTTCTCTCTCTCTGCTCCCCTCAGACGGCGGTGTGGGTGAACTTCTTCTTCTGGCTTATTATCGGGGTGCTGGTGTTCATCCAGAGGGGCCAGAGCTCAGGGTTCAAGATTTTCGGGCGGCACTTGGGAGGGACGGGAGCCGGGTCCGGTGATCCAGGAGATCCCGGGGAGACGGAGCCCATCTTCAACCGCCCCGCAAATCCGTAGTGAGGACGGGTGTGTGTCACAGAGGGACACACAGAAGTTACAAAAAACGTACACATAAACATACAAGGCGGTGTGCCAAGGTAGAAATGGGAAAAGGGTGAATACATATTTATCTGTAAATGTGTAAATCTTTGGTAAATATCCCAGTGGGGCGGTGTGTGTGCATTTCCCAAGATATGTAGATTTCTGACACTAATCGGAGTAACTTGTGATGAATTCAATCCATTTCAATTCAACTAAACTTGAAAAGTGAGATGAAAACGTTTTTGGGCGGGTCACAGCACATCCCAAAGTAGAAATATTTCTGCTTCCCGACGAGGATGGGATTCGAACCCACGCGTGCAGAGCACAATGGATTAGCAGTCCATCGCCTTAACCACTCGGCCACCTCGTCTGGCATGTACAGCTTATCAAAACAGCAGAAACAATACCGCTGTGTAGGCCTCCAGTTACACATTTAGAGTGTGTCTGGAACAGATCAGCCACATCATGCATAGATTGAGCTGCAGATATGTACATTTACCCGTTTCCCACATTTCACATAACACATACACACACAAGCCTTTTCACATTTTCTTTCCAGTCCTACTGGCTACTGGATCACATAACAATCTGTATTTGTCAATATTTGTTCATTCAGAGTGTTTTCTATTATATTTTGTTTACATAATCAAGACTTGGGAGAAAGTGTATTGCAGGCATTCATTTTGTATTTCATCAGTGTTGTCAAATCTTGCCTTTTTACTGTGATTGACAGCTGACATTGTTTTTGTTGGAAACAAATGTTCACTCATTACATCAATCATTAACAATGCATTTTAAAATGTCAAAAATACATGGGCCTCAATAGCAAAAAACGCTTTTTTCTCATTTTCTGCAAAGTTGCCGTTTGAAGATTTTTGTTTTTTGGTGGACGCTGGTAATTTGCTAATGTGTTTTTCTACTCGGCACTACTCAGTTTTCATTTTTATGTTGTCTATGTTTTTTTTTTTATTTATGATGAATGTTTCTCTTATCTTTTGGCTTATTTTCCTCTTGAAATGAAACTTCCTCTTGAAGTGAAAGTTCAGTCTAGACTATTTCTTGACAAAACTCTTACTACAACTTGAAACAAGACTAAGATCATAGGAATAATGTGTCAATCACATTCAAGTGGATCCTTGCTCTAATGAATTGCATATCTGCTCTCACCTGACTGTTACCTCTAATATCCAACCTAGGTTTCTGCACAGGTGCTCTCCCAAAATGGCACAAGATATAGTTACATCAGATCCTATATATTGGTAAAAGGTGAAGTGGGGTATTCCAACCTACTAGTGAATGTACACCAAAGTGCTGTATCTCATGGTATCAACCACTTGTGATGTTTGTATTAAGGCTACTGTACACATATTTCTTTTTAAACCAATAAACCAAAGAGTTTAAATACATTGACCCATCCTTGTTTGCTGCTATTGGAGAAGAGGGTGGAGCTCTATCTCCCTCTGCTGGTTGATAAGAGATACTGCACCTCAGCACATGGAAGTATTTATCCTGCTTTACATTTGCATGATTTTAAAAAGTAAAAAGTGGCACGGATTTGTACATGTTCATTCTTTAAAATATATATATATGTGTGTGTGTGTGTGTGTGTGTGTGTGTGTGTGTGTATATATATATATACATGTACATATATATTGTTAAATAGTTAAATATAGTGCATTTTGTTCAATGTCTCATAGTTAAGTGTCATTTGATTGGTTAGAAAGAAGGTTCAAAATGTGAAAGGTTACATTGATCTCAATTACATTGATTGAAGTAGTTGGACAGCATTTAGTTTAATGTTTGGCTCCATACTCATAATGATAACACTTTATTTTACAGCCCGCTAATTACGGTGTAACTAGTTTGTAATTATGGGGTACTAACAAAATAACAATACTGTAGTTACAGGGTAACAAAACAAGAAGTCCAGGAATTAAGGGGTAACAATTTTGTAATTATGAAAGATTTATAAGGTAGTTATGATTTAATTGTTTTCATAATTACAGCATACTTTAAAAAATTATTACAGGGTACAATAACGTAATTAGGGCGGACTAAACAAATCGTATCGGTGTTGGAAAAAGGCCTTTGTAAAGAGCTACCCATGATTCTATTATCTACATGGGTTGGTACACAGGTTGTTCTGGAAACAAGACTAGGTCAAAACCTAGTATATGGCTGGACCGTGTATGAGTGTGCCACGTGCCACGGCCGATCAATGGTGTAACTAACTCCGCTGTAGACTGCTAATATAGAATAATAGTCCATACGTCCATACTGATCGTTCCAGCGCGTCCCGTCTCTCTCTCCACCGCTGTCGTCTCCACCTCGCCCACGGGCCGCATTGATCCTGCCGATCCAAGCGCCAGGCGCTCTGTTACCTGTCGGTGCCGAAAACGCTGTTCGCCGGACACCGGGGGCGTATCGTCGTCGGGACCCCGGCCGAAATCTCGGTCGGATCATCGGGAACAAAGCGGCGGCCAGCTAGTGGCACTGGCCGGAACCATGGCCCCGGGAAACTTCGGGAAGGTCTGAAATAAGCCCTCGGCGTGATGAAACCTCCATGCTTGTTTGTGTCTCTCTCAGAACAGAGGGGCTTCAGGTGGACTGAGCTCGCGCATATGCATCGACATAAACGGTGATATGATATAATTGTAGGCTATAGATTCTACTTTAGCTTCAGCTTACATGCATGCTATTGGTCTGCCTGCTTACTGTGTGGGAGAAACGGGCTCCCGATCTCAGCGGAGAGGCCAATGGTGTAACTTGATCACTCAGTCACTCAGTCAGTCAGTCAGTGACAGACATTCGCGTTTGTAGGGCTGGCCCCGCCGTTGCGGTCCAGCCAAAAAAGAAATTCTACACTTGAAAAGCTGAATTGAAGATAAATAACTTTTATTTTCCTAAAGTATACCCTCAGATATGATAGTAGGTTGTAGGAACAGGTAATAGTAATATATAGTAGTAGGTAGTAGTAAGATTAGAGTGAGCTAACTTGTGGCTTAAAACAGTGAAAGTGCAATTGGAATTGGCAATTCAATAGATGTTTTCCTCATTAAAAAAATATGGTATCTATATGGTCAAATATTCAGTTATGTGTTTTTTAATCATGTGTAGTTTATGAACCATGTACAAAGTGGGACATCTCTGTCATCAAAGTTTACTGGAGCCTGATCTTCATCTGATGAGTCATAATGCAGGTGGACAGAATGCAGCAGAGTTCATAGAATTTAGAATGTCAGAGTCATAAAGGAGCGACTGACCTGAACACAAACAGACTCACAGTTTCATCTCTGATTGGTGTTCACCTGCACATTGAGACAGAAAACACACGTTGCATTCATTTGGAGAAACATCAACAATATCTACCTTTTAGAAAGGAAAACATGGAGAGTGATTTCCATCTTGGTAAGCCACATGTATTTATAATTTTATTATTTAACAGGAAAAGATTAGTACAGAGGATTTTGCTGAACAGACAAACAAGAGACAGACAGTCAGGACAGAGTAGTTGTTTGTGTTGAAGGATTTTCATTTGTGTCCAGTTCTTCCTTAGTTTGATTTACATTGTAAATTGACAGTTAGATAGTAGATTGTTGTTGAAACAAAACTAGGATGAAAGGCATAAGATGAAGCTGTGATGAAGCATGTTGACCTTGAATGAAGCTCCATCAGGTGGCCTCATGGTTATTTGATTATTAAGATGTTGCCATTGCATTTCCTTCAGCATCCATGCAAATGGTCGCTCGACTCAATGCCCTTAATGACGATCGCCATGAAAACATCAACTGCATGTTTGCGAAAGTCCTGAATAAGGAGCAGAACCTTTATGCTGAAGCCTCTAGTTTCTCTGGAGTGACCGCTGAGCTCGACTGTGACCTTTCACCTCAGTCTGCTGTTGGTCTCGGCTCCAAACCCGCTTGTGGATTTGAGAGCCTCAATATATGGGAACCAATAGTGACCACAGCTTCATCAGCATATAAACTTCTCTTGGATATGGACAAAGGAGACCTTCCTCCCACAGAGAAAGAGTCTCCTCTCATGACCGAGGACACAGCGTTAGGTAATGCTGGAGCATCCACCCACCCAGCTCAGCATGTTGAGGCTCAGTCTAACCTGCTCCTCCTTGTTGAGGCTCCAATGACTGATGACTTCAAAATCATTGAGAGGTTGAGTCAGCTTCAGCACTCCCCCTTTGGTTTTGACGATGACTACCACCTGGAGGCAGTTGGAAAGAGATACCTCTATGCTCCCCCATGTGACACATCTGGATTTGTGTCTGACTGCTGCTCACCCTGTGGATCCACTCTGGGCTGCCTGGATGAGTGGGAGCCACTGGTCAAGTCCCACTTAACCTTGGAGAAGGAGGGATTTGGTGAGGAGCTCCTTTATGCTTCATCACATCTCTCTAGATTTGTAGTTGACTGCTCTCCACAGCATGGGCCGACTCTGGACCATCTTGACAAATGGGAACCTGTTGTCAGCAGCACTGATTCTCACCTGATGCAGTTCCTCTCAGTCCTCCTGGAGGAGGAGGAACTTGGTGAAAAGCATATCTCTGCTTCCTCAACAGTGAGTACTACATTTATGGCTGCCTGCACTGCACACCATGCCCCTACTCGAGATCATCTTGATGAATGGGAGCCAGTCGTCAGAGCTGACTCTAAACTGAAGCTGTTCCTCCAGAACTTGGAGAAGGAGGCCGAACAATGTCCTTTTATCTTCAAGAGGGAAACGGTCAACTCCTGTGCACAGATTGAGGCCGCTGCTGAAAGCTCTGTCACCGTCCTGCATCAACCTGAATGTTGTGAGGGAACAAAAGTCACTGTCCTCTCTGCTGGACCTGACAGTATCTCCACTTCAGAGGAGGTTCTCCCTGTCTCTCTTGCTGAATACACCCTGATTCACCTGCTTAAGGAAGGATCAACCAACCTGCTTCAGGAGTCCCAGGCTCCAGCCATCCAGGTTGAAGTCAAAGCTCCACCAAGCCTTGTGGTTGAAACTGTAAAGGACACCAAGGATCTGTCCGGTCTGACCCTGGAAAAAACACTTCCACCTGTCCAACTGGTCGAACCTACAGGACCTCAGAGCTCCAGTGCCAAAGACAGCCTGTCAACAAAACCAAAGAAGAAGAAGCGTGGCTTCTTTTCTTGGTTATCCCACATATTTCGGGGGAAGAACAAGAAATGTGCTGACAACATGGCTGCAACAGCAGAGACGCCACTGCAACAGACCTGCCAGACAGAAGGAGAGCCAAAGCCCTGCTTGACTGCCCTCTCACCTGCAGTCCACTTCTGAACTCCTGTCATCTTCCTGTTCACTTTACACAGTTGAACAACTGAGTCATTTTATTTGAATAAATTTCTTTGCACACTACTGTTATATTGTCTTTGTGCATTTCTTCAAAACACATTCCTGCAGTTATGGGTAATCTGTATCCTAAAGCAGTGAAAGTGTAATGGAATTAGCAAATATATGTTGGCTATTAACATTTTCATAACAACAAGCACCGATAACATTTGTTTAGTCCCCCCTAATTATGATATTGTACCCTGTAATTATTTTTTAAGTATGCAGTAATTACAAAAATAGTTACACCATAACTACCTTGTAGATCTCTCATAATAACAAAATTGTTACCCCTTAATTCCCGGACTTCTTGTTTTGTTACCCTGTAACTACAGCATTGTTATTTTATTAGTACCCCATAATTACAAACTAGTTACACCGTAATTAGTGGGCTGTAAAATAAAGCATTACATACATATATACATAAGATAATATACATAACGATGGATATGAAGTGACACAATGTCTGAGTTTGTCACTGACTTCTAGAAATCTGCAACCCATAAACACTGACAGCCTCGTGATACAGCATCTTACTGCCAAGTGCTCCTTCTAGGCTTTTGCATTTCAATTTAATTGCGGTTCTTAGGGCTGAGTGGGCCTAATCTTTCTTCCAATACGACTGAAAATAACCTCAAATTAAAGCTGGCAGTCTGCACTTCAGCCTCATAATTGTGAGCCTTCCCATCCAAAGTCATAAAGAGCAGTGAGAGGAGCTAAATCAGCACATTACTGCCCAAAACTTATGCTGCTTACTCTTCCTTTACATGTTCCTTGAAAAAGCTGGATGCACATGCTGTCCATCATCTTTCATCAGTCAATCCCTGTGAAGTTCATTCATTCATTCATTCATTTTCCATACCCGCTTATTCCTATTCAGGGTCATGGGGGCTTGAGCCTATCCCAGCATGCATTGGGCAGAAACACTCTGGACAGTCCATCAGAGGGCTAACACATAGACAGACAAACCCACTTACTTAAACTCCCATTCACACTAATAGGCAATTTAGAGTCTCCAGTCCACCTGACCTGCATGTCTTTGGGCTGTGGGAGGAAACTGGAGTTCTGTCTGTGTTGCTCCCAGTTACCCAACAGATCAAAATAGATGGAATGAGCTTACTGCTGCCGTTAACATCTCTCCCTCTCTCTTTCGCTGACTGTCTAATCTGCTTGGATTACCTGACGTTAGCTGAGCCCTGAGACAGCAGGTAATGCTCAGTAGGAGCAGAGAGAGAGAGAGAGAGAAGGAGAGACACGGAGAAGAGAGCGAGATAAATAAATGAAGACAGGAAGACACATGGGAATTTTGGAGGAATAACTTCACTGATCCAATTCAACATTTTGTCCAGTAAGTCAACTTGACAATGTTTCTTTCTGCCTGCAGATTCCACCCCTACACTTACAGTAGTGTTAATTTTGAAAAAAACTAGAAATACCCAACACCAGTATGTAACTCTTCATATTCTGGAAATCTGTGCAGGACAGCAAAGAAGAAAAAAACTCTGGAGAAAATCAAGGGCCCTCCGAAACTCCAGTCTCCAAAGAAGATCAGGCTTGTGATAGTTTTGACTCTTGAATTTATGGTAAGACATTCTCACAATTGGGTTGGCTTTTATTACTGGGCTACTAATGAAAGAAATAAGCTGTGTACATAATAAATGAGAGAGAGAGAGCGGGAGAGAGAGAGAGAGAAAGAGTTGTGAGTGTAAGAGAGAGAGGGAAGTGAGAGATTCAGAGTTAAATGAGGGTTGGAGAAATATAGCGAGAGAATGCCTCAGAGAGAAACAGACAGATAGTGAGTAAGAGACAGACAGAAGAGAGAAGAGAGACAGAGAGAAGAGCGATGAGCAATATAGACCAAGTTAAGCCCTGATAAGCCCCTTTAAGCCACTTCACACTCCACAGATCAAACGCTCCGTTTTAAACCTGTTGATCTGTGATCAACTTCTGACAGCCATCTATTGATTCAGTTTAATTCTAACTGCTTTATTGGCATGACAGCACTAGTTTATCGCCAAAGCAGACATCGAAGAGCAACAGCAAAGGTGACAAAGCATGTGAAAAGAATATTGCTGAGCCTTTTCCCATGCATCTTCTATCTTAGGCTGACAATATTTTCACCTGAATCAGATCCGTCTCCTCATACTGTTATTGCTCTTCAAAAAAACAACAACTTCTTGTCTCTTTTAGCTCTTAGTCTATTTCTTTTCCAAGCAATTGTCTCTTATGTAATGATGCTGTGGTCACAGGAATATTGTCAGGGTGCTGTGGCTGCAACCCTACGCTCCTTACTGTTAGTTGCTTGTAATTTTGTTGGATAAGAGCATCAGGTAATTCCTTAAAATGTAAATACAAAGATCAATTAGCAATTTCTTTTAAGACCTTCATCCCACAACATAAAAATAAAAAGAGAAAGAATGAGAACATGTATAGTACTATAGTACCATAGTACCTACATGTTCTATACTACTATAGTACTATACTACTATAGTGCTTCTATTAACAAAGTTACAAAGAGCTGTAAAATAAAAAGAACAAAGCGGTCCTATTAGCACCATCAGCTATGAGAGAGGGAAGACTTGCACTGCTGCCTCCATAAAGGCCTTCAGCAGAACAGACAGGACAAGAATAATTAGCCGACTACAAATTTACATGTAATACGTGGGGTGGCAGTGTGGCCTTGTGTTTAGAGAGACGTTTCACTGGACAATCCTAGTTCAAGTCCCTGTCTTGTCAAGACACTGAATCCCTCCCAGCTCCACCAGTAGCTGAGCCTGACCTTTGACCTCCAAGAGAATTTCCCTTTGAGAATAAACACAGCATCACATTCTTATTATTTACCCCAAAATATAAAAATAACACATCTCTCTCTCTCTCTCTCTCTCTCTGTCCAGACCATGTCTGTTGACCAGTGTGAGTCGGTGGCGGTGAGCGTGGAGTCTCTGCTGACCGACGCCAAGCGGATGCAGCTGCAGTGCCGCGAGCGTAGCGACCATCTGGCGCTGGCCGCCACGCAGCTGCGCGTGGAGTCGGCGGCGCTGCGGGAGCAGTGCGAGGCCGCCCAGCTCGACATGGCCCGCATCCGCCGGCTGCTGGACGAGCTGATGGACACCAAAGCCGCGTTCGAGGCCCGAGAGAGACAGGCGCGCAAACTCAGCAAACAGCTGTGAGGAGGAGAGGAAGAGGAGGGAGCGGGGGGGGACGAGCTGTCACAGGGCCCGCCCGTTTGCAGCCATGTGACGGTGGCCATTTTGAAACCATTCTTTTTTTTTTTTGGCATCCAATAGAAAAGAGGGGAGGGAAGTGGGGGTGAAGGGGAGGAGGATAGGAAATGGGAGGGAAAAGAGGAATGAAGGCCGCGATGGAAGGGGAGAGATGGATAATGTCAACCTTTAAGACTCATTCAGAGTCCGACGAGACAAACTCAGCAAGAAACTCTAAAGAGGAGGGAGAGAAAGGGGTGAGGGAGAGAGGAGAGGGAGAGGGGAGAAAGAAGAGGAGAGGAGAAAAGTAGAGATTGTGAGAAAAGAAAGTTGGAACGGAGGAGAGACAGATTGAAGAGAGGAAGGAAGGAGGGGAGAGATGGGAAGAGGGGAAAGGTGGAGAGGAAAACAGAGTCTGCAAGAAGAGCACTAAATAAAGGAGAAGCACTTTAAAACAACTCTGTCTCGCTTCTCTCCACTTTTGCTGCTATGTAAAACACACACACACACACACACACACGTCTGAATGTGTGCACAGATTTCCTCCTGCTCCTCTTTCTCACTTTTATTTATTGTTAAATAAACACTTTCCAAATACACTCTGTCTCCTTATGGCTCTTGGTCATTATTTGCATTTCCATTTCCTCGTTAGCTTGGTTGCCACTACAGGGCTCACTCATTATCCCTTAATTATTTCCTTTAATGCAAAGGAAATTTATTTTCTTTTGGAATCATCCTTAGGCCATTATACAGACCAAATTCCACCATCGGTGTTTTCTGACCTTTATTGATAGAACCTGAATGCAGCACGAGGCTCCAGCCTTGTTCCCATGGAAACGAGGACGTGCGCAGGCGCTATAGCTTCCAAAATGGCTGCTTCCTATGCTCTGTGGATGTCAGAAAACTCCGTCCAGATCTGCTAAAAAAACATATAAAACTAGACAATTTAGTTCCTTCGGATGTTTCGACGCTTTGTCACATCCTCCATCTTCTCCCAGAAGAGTGAGTGAGAGAGAAAATACACAGTTATTAGGCGGTGAGTCGACTGTCACCCACCTCTTCCGACAACAATACAGACATAAACAATAGTGTCAGTACACAGCTAGGCCTCAGTCAGGGTACGGACACTTTCTCTGCTCTCCTTTCTAGCTGTTTTACAAGTAACATGCTTCTGCAAACGGTCTGTTTTCTGAGAGAGTTATCAAATACCAACTGGCCTTTGTTGAAAACACACCGCGCAGGGTGTGGTAACGTTGTTTTTCTCTCCAGAGAGACTCACAGTTTGACTGTTTGGAACTGGCAGAGTGGGCGTTTCTGTCTGACCCATCAGTCTTGAATGGTCAATGCTCAGGTTCACTGGCCTCGATGTCCAGCCACACTGTTATGTAAGATGAAAGAGTTGAAGGGTTATGAGCCGCTGATTTAATGCCATGCTTCACTATGACTGAGTGCTTACCTTATTTATACCGACTGGTACACGGACAGCCTTCTGAATGAAAATGTGTAATTCCTAAGTAGAATTCACCCATGTGATTAGCCTCAATATCTTCTGTCCCCGTTTATATGGGAGAAACTTTCAAACTGTCAAACTCATCCTTAAATCTGTTAGTTTGATGTCATCTTGCATATCAGTAAACAAACATAAGATTACTTTGTAGAGCACAACTTGACACCTTTTCTGAATCGTCAGGGTCCACTGCTAAATTTGACATGATCCACCAAGCAGTGCTTTCAGTAAATTTCCAGTAAAGTTTCAACCACTAGGACATTTTGCAAACAACTGCCCCATTGAGTTGTAGTGTGTTGTAGTTGTAGTTTCCAGAATTTGTGTTTGGAGCAGGCCACTACACATGCACATGGGGGTTAGTAGCTCCAGTGCTCTTTTTCTGGGGAACTTCGGCAGTGTTGGCAACTGTCAGTATCAGCAGCACTTTAATCTCTGTAAACAAGCTGCCCCATGTTGGCTAAA
The DNA here is from genome assembly GCF_046629955.1 of Centroberyx affinis. Classification (NCBI taxonomy): domain Eukaryota; kingdom Metazoa; phylum Chordata; class Actinopteri; order Beryciformes; family Berycidae; genus Centroberyx; species Centroberyx affinis. Next base: position 100,707 of record NW_027279958.1, read on the forward strand.
CAGTTGGGTCGGGAGAGCACTGATTGCATTGTTGAACTTGGATAGAAACGACCAGATGGACTGTTTAGACGGACATCAAAACATGATGATAGTGATCCCAGTAGGCCTAGATCATGCCTCCAATCTGGAGGCCTTATGTTGTTTTATGTGTGAAAGAGCTGTACACTTACACTCATGCTCAAAAAGGCTTGAGATTTTTGCAAATTGTTCTTTCCAAAAGAACAGAAGAGAAAGAGAAGAGAGAATAGAAGAGAAAAATTCAAGAGGAGTATATAAAGGTATCAAAAGAAATCTTGTCAAAAGTATACACAGCCTTGTTTCATCACTGGTAAATAATTGTTATGCATTTGATATGATCTCACTCAAATTTAATATCTAGGTTGTAGCTGGTAACAGGATAGCCTCAGTATATCTCAGTAAAGGGGGTATAATGGACTCTAATTCAGAAAATGTGCATAGTGAAATGTGTTGTTCACTTAAAAATGCTGGCCTCTGGATAGAAGTTTGAGATATGAAATGTGTATAGACGCACAGTGTAAAATGTTCTTTTCAAGTTCACTTTCCTTTTATTGCCATACAGCAAAGCCAGAATATTTTTTTCCAGTACAGATGAAAATTGCTTTAACATTTACAACACATAACCAACTGAAGCGCAAAATTATTTCAGCACAACAGTAATTTTGAGTGTCATTATCAGTTGAAATGCTTTTTGGCTCCATATAATTCCAAATCCAATCAGATCATTTTGTTAGTTTATGCCCTTTTGATAGACAAGTTGTTACAGTGCTACTTAGGCTGCTATCACTTCATGTACTACAACTATTACTACTATTACTACCATTACTACTACCACCACTAATATTTTTATCGCTATTATTCCATTTCTACATTCCTCTGCTCAAGACAAATACATAATCTACTGGTTTTCTTTTCTGTCTGCAGTCATCTTTACCTGATCTCACCTTGGAGAGAGACTTCCCACAGAGAGAGACTGGAGGTCTTCAGCACAAGATGGACTCTCCACACAGCCAGTCAGTCACCACGGCAACCCCTCCACACATATTAGTCGAAGTGAAGGATGAGCCTCTAGACCACGAGAGTATATGTAAGTTTCTGTCTTTCTTACTCTTCTTTGTTACTTTTATTTACAAATTCCAGACTTAATAACTTTCACCCTTGACACACTTCACTTAAAGTACATACGCTTTACTGTACTGACATACAGTATACATTATTGATATTGGTATGTCATCCCGATCAGTATTGTCATATATATGGTAAAGATGTGATTTGGTGTTTTTATGTGGCAAAGTACACTTCTGTTTTTGTGGATATTATGTTACAATGTTATCCTTTACTTTGCAGATTCCCCAAAAGACATTTGTATTATAGTGAAGGAGGAAGATGGAGACCAGCTAGAGCTCTGTAAGTAGATAGATACATAGATCCATATATTTAATACTATCTAGCATAACCTAAATAAAGTTGCTTATGTCTCCCTCTATTTCTGTCTCTGCTGCTTGACCGAAGCCAACCATCAGGTCTCTCCAGCCAACTCTCCAGACCGAGCCAGCGATGTTTCCCCTGATGCTGAAGAGGAAGAGGAAGAGGAAGAGGAAGAGGAAGACCAGCAGGACCTCTGTAAGTTATATTCTCTCTCTCTCTGTTTCTCTCTCTTCTCCTCTCACTCCGTTGACATTACAGCAAATGTTTGACTGTGGGCCACCTGCTGTTGACACATTTAAATCTGTCCAAAAGTGACCCAGTAACCCAGTAAGTTTGAGAAACAGGTCAAGTGGCTTGTGCAGTCTGTCTTTAAAGTCAGAAATATCTCCAATGGAGGCGTTTTATCCTCTGCTGATTTTAAAAAGGTCGTCCATGCTTTTATTTCCTCTTCTTTCGACCACTGCAGCTCTTTCAACATCTCCCCTCATGTCTCTAGCTCATACAGAGTGCAGCAGCGAGGACTTGAACTGGTGTCAAAAGAAAACACCGTACCATATATTTTTGAAATGATTTTAAGTTTTTTTTTTCACCATTTCTAAAGCATATCTAGGCCGCAGTGTAGCCTAAGGTCAGTGGAGTTCTTCTGGCCTTTCTACAGTCTAGACTTTCTGCCAGCAGGTTCCCAAAACTGTGGAACGACCTGATTTATTGTGTTTGCATAACGATTTTATTTATTTATTTTGTTTGTTTTGTTCCTTTATTTAATTCATGTGTTTACTTTTTAATCAATGTATTTTTAGGCATTATGGTATTAATGTTGTTACCTGTATGAAGCACTATGTAGACACAATTTAAATAAAGTTTTTTCTGATTGCAACTTCTTTGCACTATAGAGAGTCCAGGCTTCACTCAATATTCTTTTTCCAGGCACACCACTGGACATTTCCATTGTGGTGAAGGAGGAGCCACAAGACCAGCAGGAAATCTGTAAGTTACATTTCTTCTCTGTTGTCCTTATTTTCCAGCCAATTTACCACTTGGCCTCAAAGTTATAAAATTGTGAAACCGTCTCCTAAGACATCTTTGCCCTGACAGGAGTTTATTCTTCACACCATTGTTCTGTTGTTGTTCAGAGTTTATACTAAACTTACTCCTCCAACTAAACCTTGAACTGATGCAGTATGATTTCAAAATGCTTCTCCCTAACAATATTGTATGGATGTGAGGATGCTACATTTTAATATTTTTTATTTAGATGTCAAGGGTATAACTGAAAGACCACAATCATTTTTTTAAAACTGGAAATGAAAAACATGGTCATTTAAATTTATTTTTCAGAAGTATAATAATTTGACATTTTAATGACTTAAGGGTTTCATTTCAGCTTTTTACTGCAGTCAAGAGAAAATGTCCCAATAAATGACCATATTGCTACATGAAATTGCAAAATAGTGTAAAACACAAGCAGTTGCGTTTTCATCATGTCTTGGTCCATGTATTGTGATAATATTTCATCCAGAGCTCCTCTTGCCAATAATATAGTAACTGTAGGACACTTGGTTGCATGGCTATGAGAAACCAAAAGGGTAGCATAATACTGTACATACAGCAGAAAGACTTGTCATAACTCCTAATCAGACTGTTTGATTCAAAGCCCTCATTCAACCTGTGGTCATACATTAGACCTAAACCTGTGGTTTAGGTCAAATGTATGACCTCAACCTAAACTCTCATGCCCTATACATTGGATGTTGTGCTTATACTGGTAGGAAGGTGTAAACAAAAATGTACAGATGGGTTACAATCATCTTACTGCTTGAATCTTCTGTGGCTTCAATGGTAAATGATTAAATAATCCTAATGTCTGCCTTTATTATCCTTCCCTGCCTCCCTTTCTTTTTCTCCCTTCTCATTCTGCAGTTATACTTAAGTGACCTTTATTCTTAATTCTAACTTTCGTTTCTTTTGTCGTACTGCTTTACTTACATGTTTCACCTCATCTGTCTGTCATTTCTTTAGTTGATAATTTGTTTTAAGAAATACTGCCTATCTTTGATCAGAGGTGTCTCGAATTATTTCTCTATCTCTGTGTTTGTCTATCTCTCTCTTTCTTTCTCTGTCTTTCCCTCCCTATGTAGGTTCTGTTCCGGACGGCACATCGGCGAAGAAACAACGTGCCGCTCACACAGTAGAGAAACCCTACCGGTGCGAGCAGTGCGGGAAGAGCTTCAGCCAAGCGCAGCACCTGACCACACACCAGCACGTCCACACTGGGGAGAAACCCTTCCACTGCAACCAGTGCGGCAAGAGCTTCACCACCGAGTTCTACTTCCGAGCGCACCGGCGCGTGCACACGGGGGAGACGCCCTTCCACTGCGCCTTCTGCAGGAAGAGCTTCCCGACGGACGGCAGCCTGCGGGTGCACCAGCGCGTCCACACGGGCGAGAAGCCGTTCCCCTGCAACGTGTGCCTGAAGAGCTTCACCACCGAGGGGAGCCTCAAGGTGCACCAGCGCATCCACACCGGAGAGAAACCCTACCACTGCAGCCACTGCGAGAAGAGCTTCAACCAGCTGTCGCACCTGCAGCGGCACCAGCTGTCGCACACGGGGGAGAAACCGTACCAGTGCAACCTGTGCGAGAAGAGCTTCCGGCAGTCGGAGCACCTGGTGCAGCACCAGCAGACGCACTCCAAAGAGAAACCCCACCGCTGCGGCCAGTGCGGGAAGTGCTTCCACAGGGCCGACTACCTGGCGCGGCACCGGCGCGTCCACACCGGGGAGAGCCGCTACATCTGCGGGCAGTGCGGCCGGGGCTTCGGCCACTCGGGGGACTTTAAGAAGCACCAGCGCGTCCACACGGGCGAGAAGCCGTTCGACTGCGAGCAGTGCGGGGAAAGCTTCTCCAGGAGGCAGGATCTGAAACGACACCACCGCGTACACACCGGGGAGAAACCCTACAAGTGTGGCGAGTGCGCCGCGTGCTTCTCCACCTCGAGAAGCCTGACCAGACACAAGTACACCCACACATCAGAGAGGCCCTATAACTGTGAGCAGTGCGGGAAGGGGTTCGTTGCGGCAGATCTTCTAAAATCACACCAGTGCGCTTACATAGGGGAGAAGCCGTACCGTTGTGAGCAGTGCGATAAGCGCTTCGTGACGTGTGAATATCTGGAAATGCACCGGTGCAACGACACAGAAGACAGGCCCTTCTCTTGCGACCGGTGTGAAAAGACTTTTATGAAAGAGGGGAATCTCAGAGTGCATCAGCGAATTCACAAGGAGGAGAATTCTTTCTTCTGCGACCAGTGCGGAAAGTGTTTCAGCCAGTCGGGACAGTTAAAGTCGCATCACTGTAGCCACACAGGGGGAGAGAAAGGCTTCCGCTGCAACCAGTGCGGAAGTAGTTTCACTCTCTCGGCAGAGCTGAAGTCCCACCAGTGCGTTCCCACGGCAGAGAAACCGTACCGGTGCGACGAGTGCGGCAAAAGCTATACCCGCTCCACGGAGCTGAAGACGCACCGGCGCGTTCACACCGGGGAGAAGCCGTACCGCTGCGAGTTCTGCTGGAAGAGCTTCGCTAAGAAGGGCTGCCTCCGCATGCACCAGCGGATCCACACGGGGGAGAAACCGTACCGCTGTGACCAGTGCGGCAGGCGCTTCAGCCAGTCGGGCATGCTGAAGACCCACCGCCGCACGCACACCGGGGAGAAACCCTACCACTGTCCGGTGTGCCAGAAGAGCTTCAGCTGGTCGGGGGGAGTGAAGAGACACAAGTGTTCTGCTCAGAATACAGATCAAGAACTCTAGCTTGGTTGTTTTCAGAATATATAATGATCAGAAGTAAGGGCAGGACAGTTGACAGTGAGGAAAAATGCAATTTGTACCAAAACAGTCTTTTTTTTTTTTTACAAATAACCTCTTAAATGTCAGCATGATTGAATTTTCCATAAAGTTTCATGTTATGTAACTACAAAGGTAAGACAAGTTGCATTACATGTATTTTATTTATTTAGTTATTTGTATTCAGTTATTTGTGCATTCTCACAAACACATTCTTAGGTTTCCAGTATTATTGGAGCTCCTGGTCACTCAGATACTCACATGCTAGCTAACATGTGGATTTTCAAATGCAAAAAAATAACGTACACTGCATTTTGTCTCTGTCCCTCCAAAATGACAGCAGCAGGAGGAGCCAGGATTGGGTGATATGAGACCAATATTCCATATAATTTATTTTATTAATTATATATCACAATTTCCATGATGGTATTGCCTTAATCATGTTGCTTACAATGAAATACGATAAAATCAACCAAGTTAAAACATGCCCATGTTGGTCTGCTGGAATGGTGTTCAAACTGATTACAACCGTATTTATGTCCACATGACGATGAAGCCTGTGATGCTTCCCAGCCTCAACTTACTATGAATGTGATTCCAAATGAATGAATGTGAAGTGCCAAATGTCATGTTCAAAACGTATTGATCAAGGGTCTTAAATTGAGTAAATTATATCTTGTCTAGAGACTCGGGCATGTACAATGAATAGTACTTACATTTTAGTCTTACTAGTGGATCAGTAGAAATGGGCCCATAACCCAAAGCCAAACCCACGTTTGTAACAAACTGATTCAGGTCATGTTGTTAAAATATGTAGAACCCTGTCTGTAATGAAAAGATATTCTGCATATTTAACCCCTAATGTAATGAAGTAATTCAGGCTTTAATACTGTCTTGTCTCAACTACAAGACAGTTCACTGGTTCTTTGCCAAATTATTGATTGGTAGAAAAACATCACACAAAGCCTCATCATGACTTAGGATCATGCAGGATTAGTGGCAAACACAATGAGCTGTTGGATAGATGCCAAATTGCATTAAATTGCAGGGAAACATTTCATTATCAGCTCATTAAATTGAGCTTTAAAGATATAAGTGTAAAGATTTGTGTGGCATTAATGTTCTTAATATTTGACAAATATCTGTCAGATTCAGGCTTTTTGGACACAGCTCTCCCATTTTTCTGCTTAACTCTCTATTTTCTTCCTTTTTGGTTCCTGTCCCAGTATTTTAAAAATGCTAAAGGAGCTTCTCACACTACAGTGCTTGTTTTTGCCTTTGTCGTTTATTAAATACTAAATGTAAATGTACTTAAATATTATTAATATCATTCAGCTTGTCGTTATAGGCAATATTTCTTCTGTTAAATTAATATCTTTTAAACAATTTTAAATCTATTTTACTTTCTCCTCCTCATGTCATTCTTCAACTTTAAAAATAAATGTATTAATCATAGACCACTTTGTGTATTTGAAGGATGCTATAATGTTACCATACTTCATATATTTATTAGTGTGTGTAGCCCTCTGGAAAAGAAAGCTGCTGTCTGTACAACAGCAAATGGGAATCCAAATAAATGAATAAATATTTACCAGTATAGACCAGTGTAGAGAGAGCATCACCCATCACTAAGTTTACATGTAGACTGCAGTTAAATAATATCTAACTGACCTGACAAATAGTTGGAAAATTTTGGACTGGACTATGTATACAAAAACACAGTCACTTAGAAGGTTCCTTTTGACTGGGTAAAATTAGTCGGATTGAGGTGTTAAAATTAGGTTTAATTAAAAATAAAAGCCTGTAGAGGTTAATTGTAGCCACGGACCAGTTTAGAAAGGGAGTTCAGCCTGGAAAGTTACAGTTATTGTTCCATTGTGGCCATAAAAGCAGCTTCTGCAGCAGCTGAGGAGCAGCCAGTGGCTCTGACTGAGAGGAAAGCTCACCGGTTGGCGTCGAAAGTTTGGAAATTTGTCTCACGACTAAGACAGGAGTTATATTACATATGATGGCACAGCTATGGCAGCAGTGTGTATACAGTCAAACACCATTCTCAGCTCTTGGTGTAACTGTTGTACATAATTAAGCTCACCGTTTAACCCCCCAACCTCAATTTCCTCTAATGGGGCATTCCATTGAAAGTCTAATGATCTAAATGCGTCCCAGTGCGTCTTCTCTGGAAAACATGGACGCAACAGCCTTTGCCCATTAATGTTAACGGTAGTTATCTGACAGCTCTAGTTACGTTAGCAGGCGAGTTCATACAACAAAGACTTCTATCTACTAACGAAGCACAAGTCAACTGAATTACGTTACAAATGGAAACTACAAAGTTGTTACAACACATTTTCATAACACAAAAACTACATATCAAGTAAAATCAAGTTTTATTAAGTAAAAATTGATGCTGTGACGTCAGCTGTGTTTATGTCAGACAACTCGGGCGGAAATAATTTTGTCCGACTTTCCGACTGGGAACTCCGACTTGAACGACCGTTCCTTTGCACTTTTCCGAAGTCGTTTTTCTACTCGAGTTCCGAGTCCAGTGGAATGCAGCTTTTTATCCAAGCTAGACCCAGTAGGTAACTCAAAAACAGCACAAGAGATAGTTACATTAGTAAATGTTGTGGTGATATTTTCATGTGCAATTTTGCTGTCATTAGTGTTTGCACATTTTAATTTGAGGTTAAATGTTAGCTAGCCTACTACTGACCTCGGTTGTTGCTGTCATCCATGATGACGGTGGCTCTACTCTCCACATCCACAGCTGCAGCGGCCCGTTTCTTCAATAAAATCATTACATTAAAGAAAATAATTATTACCTTTATAATGGTAATCACATTTTTCCATCAGTATATGTCTAAATATTTAATATCACCATAGTGAGTATCGTCTTACCAACAGAAGCAAAGCTCACTAACCACTATTCAGCCAGTTACCAGCTGCTACTGTCATTTTCCTAGTTCTAATTGAATAGGTACTAATTTTGTTTTTACTAATCACTGTTCTGTTTTTACTAGACTCAGTTTAATTAATACTAGTACTTATAGTGTACTAGAGACAAATTTCACTTTTACTAGTCACTTCTCTGTTCATACTAGTAAAAATTAAACTGTCTTTTAAATTGAATCCTATGGGGTTACACACTGTAGATATCAACTTTACAGGTCTCACTAGTCACTATTTTAATCAGAACTAGTTACTCCAGGTCTACCAGTTATTATGCATTCTTTACTAGTTACTATGAAATCACACATTGCATACTACATACAAAACTGTATGCAGTACAAATCTACTAAACTATCAAGGGATACTACAGCACCTTGATTAAAAACAGTGTGTTCTGTAATTTGCACGTTTTTAACCTGGCATTTTCCTGGTATTAAACTTACAGTTGTTTCAAACTAGTACATTCAAAATGATTACTAAATAGCAGACAGCATGAGCTTCTGCAGATGAGCTTCTGGTTCATCCTGTTACACTGATTGCTGGTGGAGTAAAGTGGCGCTCAAACAGACCTGAGGCTGCTACAAGGAGTCCTCAGCAACATGAAGGAGAGCTTGATCTCACCGTTATCTTGGTGAGTAGAAATGACAAAAATAAGTGAATGCATGGGGGGGTCACAATCTTCTGTGTGTGTGGTGTGTGTGCAGTGATTGATCGCACACACACACACACACACACACACAACACAAATGATATACAGAGTAGCAGAGACGCATAGAAAACAAAAGCTTGTGTCATAAAAGATTAAAATTTTAATCAGCATAATAAATTGTTATATAAATACATGGTTGTCTTATCAATAAGAACTTATTTTAAATAGCCATAGAAAACAAACAAGCAGTAAGGTGGTTGGTTGCCGGGTCAACAGCGCAGAAAGGACGACACGCAACAGCCTTCGCTGGGTTTCAGTCAAGAAGACAAACTGTAGCTGTAGAGTTTGTGATTTAGCTGGGAATGTGTGTGTGTGTGTGTGTGTGTGTGTGTGTGTGTGTGTGTTAAATTTGGTTTGGCTGCCACTGGTCTTCAATTAAATCCTCCTGTCATCACCGCTCTGAGGGAGGAAACAAGAATGACATTAGAGACGATGCCTCTATAGAGTGTGTGTGTGTGTGTGTGTGTGTGTGTGTGTGTGTGTGTGTTTTAAGAAGACAGACTTACTTTCAGCTTTCTTCTTTAGCGGCGTCAGTGCTGCTTTTGCCTGAGAAACACACACACAGAACTTAGTACTGACACATTAATGTAACACAAACACAGGCATTCATAACCATAAAGCAGAGGCAAGAAAGATATTTCTTTGTTCTCTCTTATTTTTGCTGTTTTTGCTGTGTTTTATTTTGTGTGACATTTCATAAATATGCATAACATTCCCTTGACAGACAGAAACACAGCTACCGATCCCTCACCTTCTTGATAGCAGTCCAGTCCTCGAGGATGTCGATGTCTCTCAGCATGTAGACAATGAAAGGCCCTGAAAGACAGAGAGACAGAGAGGGATGAAACAGGTTTGTTTTTTTTTGGACCAGATGAAAGAAACAGTGACAGAAGAACAGCTGGCAAAGGAGCGACAGTACAGCGAGGCTCCTCCGAAAAGACTGTTGCGTCAACAAGACTAACATGGAAATATAGTGGTTAAAGATGAAGAGAGGTGAAAAGGAGGATCAGGTGGGCAGGCGGCAAACAGAAAGACAAAAGGAGTGAGAGGTCTTACCTGAAACCAGGGCAGCTTTCTTCTTTCTCTCCGTCCGAGCCAGCAGGTTCTTTCTTTTGCACTTCTTGCTCCTCATCTCGTCACTCCACCACTCTGAGAGGAGGAAAACTCAACATGAATCACCTCATTTAATTCAAAGTCTGCTGTGAGTTACAATGAAATTCAAGGCAGGTGTCAAATTCAGTAAAAATGTAATGCTTTTTGTGTTTAGTTCTTTAATTAGGACTGTGTGTGAAGAACAAAGCATCATTTTCAAGTTTGCATACGTGTGAGTAAATGTGTCTGTACAAGCACTTGCATGCATGTATCTGTGAGTGCATATGTGTGTGTGTGTGTGTGTGTGTGTGTGTGTGTGTGTGTGTGCTACCATTGTGTAGAGGTACACAGCAACCAGCACGTGGATGTACTGTAACTCCATCACTGTATATAGGTCAATGGTAGTTCAGCTGATAGGAGGTTATACTCTGTTTTACCCACAGAAAGTGGCAGATATACTCTGTACACCTGTGTATACGCTCTGCATAACTGTGCATAATCATATCACAATTTTAGTTTTCACAGTTGATAATCATAGAATCCACATTTCAATGTATTCCCTTTCACTTAGAACGCCAGCTATAGTTGAGACTTGTCAAAATGTTAATGTAGGAGGCAAAAGTATGATCAAATCATTTTGTCCCCCAAATCAACAAGACTACTAATCATGATGACAATATCTGGCAATATCTTTGTGATTATCATTACAGCTATAGTTATGCAGTCCTGCCCTCAAATAAACCACCATGTGGTATCCGAGGTGAGGGTGTGTGTGTGTGTGTGTGTGTGTGAGTGTGTGAGTGTGTACCTGAGGTGAGGTCTACACTCTGTCTGTCCTCCTCCAGTCTCCTTATCTTGTCCAGCAGTTCTGTCTTCATGGCGTCAAACAGCAACGTCCGCTCGCTCTGTAACACACACACACACAATGTTTTCGTTTTCTTCAACTTTGTGTTCATGACTGAAGTGTATACTTGAGTATCCCTACACATATATACGTGTGTGTGTGTGTGTGTGTGTGTGTGTGTGTGTGTGTGTGTGTGTGTGTGTATGTGTGAGATACCTCCAGGTGTTGCCGTGCTCCTTGTAGTTCACACTCGTACTTGTGTTTGATCACCTGCAGACACAGCTCTCTGTACACTCCTATAGAGAGAGAGGGAGAGTGTAAAAGAGAAAGAGACGCCAGTGTTTTTATTTTGACAATTTTGTGTCCTTGGTTAGTACAGAGTCAGAGAGAGAAACAAACAGCGAGTGTGCTGACATACAATTTCACCTCGTCCAAACCAGGTGAAACTGTGCATAGCTGCATTGTCAGTGTTTCTCTACACTATCTACACTACAGATATCTGCAGGTTTCAGAAAGACAAAATTAAGACTTTTTTTAAGACTGTTTTTAAGCTACTTGGAATGAAAATTTCAGTCTAATTTAAATAATCAAAATCAAGAAACAAAGCTGGCAATCCGGCCTATTTCTGACAGAACACAGCTAATTGAAGTTCTGAATCTATAATGGGCAGAATAAGAAAAAGGAGAACAGGAAATTAATTGTCAAGGGACATGAAGTCCAACTGTGTTTAGTAAATCAGATGGGATGGGGAAAAATGTTTAGCATATTGTACTACGAATCCTGTTTTGTATTAATGATACAGTGGACAAAGAAACCTGTTATTGCATGTTGGAAATATATGACCTCTTATAATTGTATTTAATACATTTTAATACTTTTTAAGGCCTTAAATATAGATAATTTATATTAAGCTTTTTTCATTTTAACTTTCAATTTTAGGCATTTAGCTGCTGCTCTTATCTGGAGTGACTTCCAATCTGTACAACAGTAGAAGGAGTTAAACTCCTCGATCACCAATATCCCAGGAGTGAGGAGTGAGGAGAGCATGGGTTAGAGGCCACAGCGCCCAGATAATAGATGTAACAAATATTTCTCTGTCCTTAGAAAGGTGTTTGTGTGTGTGTGTGTGTGTGTGTGTGTGTGTGAGTGTGTTACTCACCAGCCACTTGTGTGCGTAGCTGCATGTTGTTCTGCAGTGCAGCCAGTGGCTCTCTGTACTCTCCAGCCTTCCCTGTCAGCACCTCGTCCAGCTTCACCTTCACCTGGTTCAGACGCTCCCGGAACAACCTGCAGCCACACAGTGGAGCCTAATGTCATTCACTCTGTTTTCCTTTCTGTTTTCTGTCCTCCGGCTTCACTTTCACCTGGCTGAGACGCTCTCAAAACAACCCAGAGGAACAGAGTGGGATTAACCGTCTTTCCCTCTTCCTTCCTTCCAGCTTCAAATTCACAACGCAAATAAAAGCTCAAAGTGATATTATTCAAAATTCCTACTTTCAAAACTCATGAAAAGTAGACTGGAAGTTAAATATTATTCCCAGAGTCTACTTCGAGATGTCTGCATATAAATGACAAGTATGATTTTTAGACTAGGTTTTCAAAATGAAAGTGAGTTTTGGTTTTTTTTGCTGAATATTGCAGTTGCAGTATGAATGGCGCTAAATGTGGACACATCTTTCTTTACATAACTTTCTAGAACTTGCGGGGAAAAATGAGATGCTAAGGCTTGGGATTTGCTTGGTTTGAATATAATGACAGACTTCTCCTGGCATGCAGCTTGATTTGCTGGCGAGGGATTCTTCACAGCGCCACAATCCCTTGATAAAAAAACCACAGCATCTTGCCATCTGGAAACTGCAGCGGTCAATACTGCGATTTAAGACTTTTTTTTCAATTCATGTGCAGCCATAGCTCCTTCATTCACAAAATATCATTGCCTCATTCCATCCATCCATCCAACTTACTTGTCTTTCAGCTCCTGGAATTGTTTTTCCAGGTCCAACATCTCATCTAGACATTCTCCTCTCCTCCTCTCACAGTCTTCATCATCCATTTCTTCACAGAGAATGTAGAGAGAGAGAGAGAGAGAGAGAGAGACAGAGTGAAAAACAGAGTGAGAGACAAACAGCTACGATGAAAACACACATGCATAGCCAGCTCTATCTATGTACAACAGTTATAAAGTGTTTCTGATGAATACTTGATGCTGATTGGATGAGAGGCATCACAACAACCAGATGTGAGGTGGAGCTGACAAAATCACCATTCCACATTAATGCCCTCATCAATATTGCTTTTCAAAGGGTTGGACTGACTGGGTTTATGAAGCCTGATACCAATACTGATATTTTTTGTATTGAAGCTGCCAATAGCTGATATTCAAGATCATTTTTGTGCTCAAAAATTACAAGCATTCAGACCATCATGTGACACTAAAACTCTCCACTGAAACTCAGACTAATTAAATTCCTTTAGCGTTAGCAGCTATTTAAGGCAGAGACACCCGCCACACCTATTCAACAGTAAGGAAAGTCTGAGATACATTACTAATACATTAAATTAATACATTAATTTACAATAAACATTTCTGAACAATTAAATGAATAAATAAAATGTGAAAATAAAATAACATTTCAGTGCAGGTTTTCCAGGCTGATATCTGATATTTAATAAAAGGCCAATAATGTTGCAGTATATCAATAAACCAAACCTACTTTAATTTCCTTGCAATGTCACTTGATGATTTGGTATCAAATATTAAACAGGCTATATGGGTATGTATAGATGTGAAGTGTTTTCCCTCTCTCTATCTCTGTCTCTCCTTGTTTTCTTTCTTACAGTCGCAGCACTCGGACTTTACCTGAACTCTCCTCTTCTTCCTCCTCCTCCTCTTCCTCCTCGTCCGTCTCCTCCAGGTCGCTGTCCCTCTCCTCCATGCTCTCCTCCATGGTCTCCTCCCCCTCTCCTCCTCCTCCTCCTCCTCTGGCTCTCTCCCCCTCTTCCTCCATGTCTCCGTTGGCGTCGGGGAGTTCGGACTCTCCTTCTGCCTCCATCTCCTCCTCCGGCTCCCTCACAGAGGGCTGGGCGGGCATGGCTGGCTGCTGCACACACACACACACACACACACACACACACACACACACACACACAGTTTACTACACTGTCTGTAAAGCAACAACTATCGTGCTACATTAGAGTTACAAAGTCAATTAAAAAATGCAGTATTGACAACTGAAAAGGTGTTTCAGTAAAAATCTTCTATTATATTCAGACTAAAAAAGTCCTTATCATTAGCATCATATTTTGTAACCTTTTTTTGTATTTGACATTTTTTTAAGTACTTTTTTAAGTACTGAAAAGTAGAAAAGCTGCATGAACATACATTGCAATTCATATCACAATTGCAATATTGGGCAAAAAAAGCAAACAAAACAAAATGTGAATATATGCATAGACTCCTGAACAGATAGATGAAGTGTATTATGTAACACAGTAATGACTAAATAAAATAAAAGGACTTAAAGTGGACGTGGTTATATGGAGATGTTACAGAGCATTTCAGCTTCAGCTTTATATTCTTCCTTCAGTTTCACTAATGACAACTTCACTTTTAGGTCATTTTTAATAATGATAGAGCTCAATTTAAATACAACAGAGCAGAATAAAGAAAGCAGCCAAGAGGCTAAAATATAGTACTGTGGAATAGAATAGAAGTAGTGTGAACTAGAATACAATATAATACAATAGAACAGAATAATGTGGAATATAATAGAGTTGAATATAATAGAATAGAGTGGAGTGGAAGGGGAATAGAATCGAATCGAATAGAGTGTAATATAATAGAATAGAGTGGAGTGGAGGGGAATAGAATAGAATAGAATAGAGTGGAATAGAATAGAATGGAGTGGAGTGGAATAGAATAGAATAGAATAGAATAGAATAGAGTAGAGTAGAGTGGAGTGGAGGGGAATGGAATAGAATAGAATAGAATAGAATAGAATAGAATAGAGTGGAATAGAATAGAGTGGAGGGGAATCGAATCGAATAGAATAGAGTGGAGGGGAATAGAATCGAACAGAGTGGAATGGAGTGGAATAGAATAAAATAGAATAGAATAGTGTTCCATATTGTAATTCTGGCTCTGGCTCGAGCCTGCAGCACAACAACAGCGCGGTACCGGGACGGCGGCCAGTCACCGGACGGCAGCGGGAAGACGGCGGGACAGCTCCGCTCCGACAGACCGGGCTACCGTATGGCTTCCGTATCTGCGTCAAGCCCGCAGCAAACACACACTACAGAACCGGAAGTTAAGTGATTTTGCCTTCACAAAAAAATCGTAGAAAACGACAGAACTAAGTTTAGAGATGGAGAAAATGACAGAAATTGTTATCTTATGCTGCGAGACGGACGTTATGGGAAAAAACAACAACTGTAAAATATATTCTTGATTTTCACTTTGTGATACTCAAAACACGCTATAAACCTGTGTTCAATAGGGCTTTTACTTTGTTTTTTGTTACCGGAAGTTCTATTTTTATTCTAGCTAGCTTGACACGGGTGGCTTCCGTGATGTCACCGAGCAAAACGACAAACGTTATGTGGCCCGGCGGCGGCATCTCGACTAAAATAAAGAGCTTAACTGCATCTGAGAGCTTTTCCACCGCCAGTCTGTTTAATCACAGCCGACAAGAGTTGAAATGAGACTCGATGTCGTGTTTTCGTGTCAGTTGGCAGCGAGTAAGCGGACTGACGACGCTGCTAGCGGCAAGTCAAGTGCAACACTGACTGTAACAATTGAAACCACACAGCGAGGGAGTGACTGACTGGTTATTATCACTGTCGGGCTTTTCAAGTTGTTACACTGACACATGTGTCCTCTATACGCGTTTGTCGTGTGACAGTATGTTATATTAACGGCATTTAACTGTCAATAAACGCGTTGGACTGCTGCTGGAGTACAAATGGACAATATCTTCCTGCTGGACACGGATTAACAACTATCCGTCTATGCAGGCAGGCAGGCAGGCGATGCTGGTTGTAAACAAATAACCGTCCGTTCACGAGACTTGACAATTACTTGACTAGCCTACTCACCTCGACTAACCGTCTCCCTCTACTCGGCTGTAGAAAGTTAAAGTACAGTTTGTTATATTTCCATATTTTAAAACTACTTCCTCTTCAGTTCAATCTTCAGTTCGACACTTTGCCGGACTCTACAATCCCGCTGATCAGCCAATCGGCGCGGGACACTAATGCTTGGATAACCAATGGAAACGACCATCCGAAACGTCGCCTGTCCAATGACAATGCAAAAGCGGGTTTTGTGAGCCAATCATAACCCGATTTGTTTCTGGAAGCCGTCGGAATGCAACCAATAAACATCCTGGACTTCCTGGGAAAAAAACTAATCTCTTCACATTTGCTGCAACTAATCGTCCTCCATTAGGCCACATGCTGGGATCCAGTCAGACCTCTCAGATACGCTAGATAATATAAAAAAAAACTACACGGTCATCGATGGGAGGATCAGTCAGTTTCTCTCAACTCCTGCTGAGAAGTTGACTGTTCGGAGATAGAAGGTATCTGCACGACACTGTCGTAACGCAGCCATAAGCTACTGGTGTAAGCGTCAGTCTGCCCTAATAGATCATGGCTCCCTTCATTGTCCATCAAAAGAACTGAGCTTACATTGCCCAGCCTGCTACTCATTAAGCTACTGCAATTAGAATAGAATAGAATAGAATGTGAATATAATAGATGTCCACCATACCAAAAATTCATATTTTCATCTCAGTGTAGTCTTGTTTTCTGTTGCAGTTGTAATACTGCACATAGGCAGAAGGTGGCATCAAAACCGTTCTAGGTGTCTGTCGACTTGCAGAGAATGGAAAACACAACAGAAGAGCAAAAAAAGAAATGGTCCATTTTACATATTTTTATTAAAGTTGCATAAAAGTGTAACAAAATTGGGCAAAAACAAGACCTGTTGTTGATATTGCTACATTTGTTTGTTGGTTTGATTTAATCATTGTCCAAAAAACAACACCGCTCCTCTAATCAGCATGGTTTAGCTCTTGCATTTAGCCTCAATGATAATAATCAGTATATATAGTTTTTTTTTTGTTTTTTTTTGCAATTTTCCCCAACAGTAAAAAAACAGACTTCTCAATAACAGTCTAAGAAGGTATAATCCAAACCTGGATTTAGAAATGAAAATCCACTCAAATTCAGTGACTGATTGAGCTTGCCTGGTACAATTCAACCAATCAAAATGTCTCCAAAAAAATGCAGACCCTGCTGATTTGGACCCCCCCTCCCTCCCCTCCAGGCAGGCTAAAGCAATCGCACCAAAGAGTATCTGAATGGATTTTTTTCGACTACATGTTAATCCAAGGCCCGGCATCAATAAGTGTCATGATCACAATAAAAACAGACCAGTATTCAAATGGTAAATGTAAAGAACGTTGTTTATCTAAACAAAACCACTGTATCAAGGCCTAAGTATTAAACACTCACTTCTAAAAAAAAAACAAAAAAAAAACAATAACAGAATCTCCTTTTATTTTTCAAAAAAAGAGAAGAAAAGGAGCGGCAGACAGAAGATCCTAGATTCTCCAGGTGCCGCAGTTCTGCTCGGTAACGCACGTTTTTACCGGTTTGCGTTACCTTTTTAAAAATGAATGTCTCCCGTTTATTTGGTTTGTGTAACATAAATAATACCTAAGGCAACATCTGTTTAAAAAACAAACAAAAAAAGAAAGGGGACTGAAGGAGGGTTAGAGGAAGAATAGAGGGACGGAGGGATGAAAATAGATGGGAGGAGGAGAAGGGGGGGATGCCAAGAAGAAATGACAGAGCAGCAAGACAGAAATGGGCTAGTGTGTGTGTGTGTCTGGTGCTGAGAGGGAGACAGAGAGTCCATAGTGGAGGTCTGCTGTCGCCACAGGTGTTAGCGATTGGCCACAGGAATCACGGCAAATCCTACTGCTTCTCCCACTGGCCGATGGGACCTCGTTCTCTGATCTGATTGGCTCAGAACCAGGAACAGATGGCTTATTCTCGGAGATGATTGGCAGCTGCAGCAGGGAAACACTGAGAGCTTGTGTCACCGCCAAGGACCTTTCTTCCTCTCTCTCTCTCTCTCTCTCTCTCTCTGTACATGTGGAGGAAAGTGTGTGGCAGAGCGAGAGAGAGGCAGAGTGAGAGAGAGAGAGAGAGAGATGGTGCCAGTGTGCACATCTGTGTGAGAGGCAGCTGTGGTTTGTAAATGTGTTTCCGTTGCCTCCGCCCCAAGGGTGGCCTGTGTGTGTGTGTATATATGAGAGAGAGAGAGAGAGAGAGAGAGAGAGAGAGAGAGAGAGAGAGAGAGAGAGAGAGAGAGAGAGAGAGAGAATGCATTTAGACAGCTTCAATTTTCCACAGTGGCCTGTCCTCCCCTCCCCTTTTTTCTCCCCTCCCTCCTCTCCTCCCCCCCTCCTCCCCTCCAACCCTCTCATTGGTGACAGTCTGAGGAAGTTCAGAGGCTGCACACCGACCATTTTCAAAGTTTCCGCGTACGTGTTGAGCGCTCTGAACGGACCTCAGGCCAACCAAAAGAAAACAACGTGGTGGACAAAATTTCTCAAGGAAAAGGAGAGAAAGAGAGAGAGAGAAAGAAAGAGAGGGAGAGATAAAAAACAAGGCAGCTTTGTTCTGGGTCCCCCTGTCGGTCTGTCAGTGTGTGTGTAACAAGATGCATCAAAAATAAACAAAAAAAAAACAAAAAAAAAAACAGGAACCAGTCCTATACTAAAAATCAAATTTGTCGTACAGAACAGCAGAATATACAGGCCAGAAAACACTCCTATAATAATGTTGCCATACATTATGTAGCAACACATACACACACACACACACGTAGCATTTAGCAACACAGACGTACACATGTATGTGCAGGCTGGACAGCATCGGCCTCTAAAGAGCCTTTGCTTTAAGGCTGCACTACGCATTTCAGGGAGGGAAAAAAATCACTTTGCACTCTTTCTTTGCAAAGACTTTGAATTATTTGCAAGAGCGCCCCACCTAAAAGAACCTGTTTCTATTCTGGCCTCAAAGCAAATTGTGTCTTTTTACTCTAAATGTGGTGGGAGGGTACGACCATCACAGCCAACCAGTCACTTTTCTTTTTTTTTTAGGTTCAGCCTGTGTTCCAGGGATCAAATTTTCCTCTTGGGACAATTATGCCGCCCTGAAGATATACCATACACTTCTTTTTGGCCTGAGGTTCAGATTTCCTTCCCAGAATGACATAGTGCAGATTTTCAACAGACGCTGTCTTTACCAGACAAGCCTCGTGACTAAAAAAAGAGTCTGTTCACTAAGGGATTCAAACGCACCACTGTAGAAAATGCCTTAGATTAGGAGGGAGGGGTGGTGGTGGGAATTAGCAGAAAAAGAGTGGCGTGACCCGCAAAAACTACAAGTCATTTAATAAGCAAAACTCAAGTCATGTGACTAACCCCACACCCTCAAACCGAACCAGTAATCAACTAAATAAAGAGAATATAGTCATAGTTTAAACATGGCCGGTAGCTAGATCATTTACAACAAGTTGAAACCCCTTACAAATAACATAGAAAAACAAAACAATCTCATTGGTTGAGACGTAAGCCCTGCTTAGATCTGATTGGCTGCTTCGATTAAGTCCCCCTCCTCCCGCCCCCATCCTCCTTCTTCATCGTTAACTCTTCCTCCTTGCTCCTCTTGGCTTTTACTTTCCTCTTCCTCTTGTCTCTTCTTCCGTGTCTCTCTCTCTCTCTCTCTCTCGCTGTCCTCTCAGGAATTATGGGATTGATCTCAGCTCCTCTTCTTCTTGCGGAGGGCAGATGGAGATGGGAGGTGGTATATGGGGGCGGGGCAGGAGGAAGAGGAAGGTGAGGAGGAAGAGGAGTAAAGCCAAACAAAAGGTGTAGGAGGGGCAGGAATGAGGGAGGTTGCCTGGATTAACACCACTGAATCGTTCACTTTCGTTTCCACTTGTATTCATTTGTTAACCGCGTGTTCCATTGGGAAGCAGGAGGCTGTGATTGGTCAGGAATTCAAATATCAGGACTGAAATATCATTGGTCCGAGGGGACGATCCCATCGCTGATGAATTCAGGAAAGAAGCGCCAAAGACAACGAATCGCCAGTTTTAAAAATGTGGTTAAACAACGAAAAATTAAGACAATTCATTGGGGCTGGATCCAGGCAACGAGGGAAGAGGCTCTTTTCCATTCTGTGGGAGCGATGAAGAGGGAAGGAAGGAGAAGAGACAGAGGCGAGGGCCTGACGGAGGAGGGGGTTGAGACAAGAACGAACGAGGTTCAGTGACGTTATTTCATGGAGAACTTCTGCATCCCTCTGACAGAGAGAAAGAGAGAGACTGAATAAACAGAAGGACAGGAAACTAAAGGGACGGGGAGGGCACTAGGAAGACGAGAGGTGAGGGCCGAGGATGGAAGGATGGATGGAGGGGAAAACGTAGGGATGCGATCATTTCTTCTGAGGCGTGGAGAGCTTCTGCATCCCTCGGATCTTGTCGAGGAGTTCTGAGACGAAGTCCTACAGGAAGACGGGAGGGACAAAAGACACACAGGGGTTAAACTAAAAAACATTTGATAGATGTGAGGTTACATAGTCTGGGGATGGGTAGAGGAAGGGAGGGAGGAAGGTAGGAAAGAAAAAGAAAGAAAGAAAGACAAGTCTTACCTCAGTAGGCTTAAAACAGTCAACCAGTAGGTCCTGCAACACAATAATAGACAGTATGTAAATTAGTAAATTATACATTGTGTTTATGTCGCTTACATGCATGTGTGTGTCCTTTTACGGAAGTGTGTGTGTGTGTGTTTGCATCCTACCTTGACCCTGGCTGCCCGTTCGACATCACTGGGCATGTCCAGCAGTTCATCCACATCTATCTCCAGCTCTGGAATGGCCTCCTCCTGTAACACACACACACACACACACACACAAGAAGAGAGCGCATTGAGAGACAAAATCCACAGTGACTCCTGTCGCACACACAAGCACGCAAATATTTGACTGGTTTACTAACACTGCATGTGAGAGACCGAAGGTGGCAGCTCACTGTCAGCAAAACCCACTGCATGCACACACACACACACACACACACACACATACACCCTACAGAGTTTGCCAGCTCCACTTGTGCTCTTCCTGCCCAAATGTACACCATATAAAACAGCTTTCATGAGCCCAGCCATAGTTTGTGGCTACTTATATAGAATAATGCATGATGCAAGTACAATGTGTCACTTATTCCATACAGACTTAATTCTAGTCTTGCATTCTGCTAAAAAAAAAAGTAATTTTCAAGTAGGTGCTTATTATGTTTGGACATTTATAGGGTTGGTTGGTGTATTCTTAGCTCCTGTGTTTATGTTATGAAGCTGTCTGGAGATGGCCCAGCACGGGCATTTCTAGATTCCTGCATGGTGTGGTTATGTTGACTGATGGAGGTCCGGCCCTGAACACTAGGGGGCGCTGCCCTTCCGTCACCTCACATGTACTGTGTCTCCAGAGAGAGACAAGAGAGGAGAGACAGAAAAAGAAACAGAGCAGCAAACAGACAGACTTTAAAACCCCAGTCCAGAATGTATTTGGCTAAGTAGGTTTTAGGTATATTCACACAGATTGTAAATGAGCTTGTGCTGTATATCGAGAACAGTTCTGCACTTTTCACAAAGGTCAAAAGACAACACACACACTGTTTCAACAGGGGGCGCCATACTGTCATGATGGAACACATGGCTGGAGAGACAAGACATAAAGAGATGAATCGCTGGCAGACAAGGCAGCAAACTTAGATCAAATCTGATAACAGAGAGACAGAAGAGACGAGAGGAACTACAGAGATATGGCAAATAATGATACTATTCACTTGTGTGTGTGTGTGTATGTATGAAATGTTCCTGAATAAGATATTTTCACAATTTTAAAAATGTGACACCTCTGATAAAAATCATCACTGGCATCAAATTCAAATCTCCCTATGGGTTATTACTGATATTAGTTAACTAAAGACTTTAGCTTATCAAATTTAAATTTTATGCATAATCCGTTGTGCTTTTCGAGTATGAAGTGATGAAGGTAATCAGGTAATATTATTTTCCAAAAGAAATACACAGTGTTTTTGGAAATTAGCCTTTACTATGGATTTTAAGGGTGTACTAGCCTCTAGGAAGGATATAGATGTCACTCTTAATAAATAAAGCTGAAGTGTGAGTTTGTGGTTTTCTATAAGTGCCTTTGTCTCTCTTTCTCTCCCTCTATAAGAGAATCTGTTCTCTCTCTCGCTCTCTCTTGTCCTCCCTCTTCCTCCTCGCCACGCCTTCTCTCTTTCTCTCGCTCGTTCTTTTCCTCCGATTAAGTTGGGTCGTTCAATAAAAAGCGGTTTAATAGTCGCCCTCTCTCTCTCTCCATCTGTCTCACTTACACACATTGGCTCAGTGTGTGCTGTCAAAGCAGTCCACCACTGGCTACTGCAACACACACACACACACACACACACACTCGTTTCCCCTCTTTTCCAGCTCAATTGCTACCCTACATTCATGCCATTCTCTAGTAATCTCTCTCTCTTTCTCTCTCTCCCTCTCTCTCATCCTCCCCCTCGGTTAGAGTTGCCCACACCAGCTGTCTCTGCACCTGCCCAACTGCCCCCTACCCCAACACACAAGGAGAGAGAGAGAGAGAGAGAGAGAGAGAGAGAGAGAGAGAGAGAGAGAGAGAGAGAGAGAGGGAGAGAGAGAGGGAGAGGGAGAGGGAAGGGAGAGAGAGGGGAGAGAGAGAGGGAGAGAACTACACTTGTGAGTTGACACAAACGCACATTGACAGACAGGCACACTGGCTCATTTTCAAGATGCGTGCACAGTGTGTGTGTGTGTGTGTGTGTGTGTGGTGTGTGTGTGTGTGTGTGTGTGTGTGTGTGTGTGTGTGTGTGTGCGCGTGTGTCTACAACAGTTTTTTGCTCAGAAAAACTCTTCAGCACCAAAGACATCCTTTCTCTGTTACACACACCTCGAACACACATGGATTAAAGAATTATAAAACAGGCATTAATAAGTCTGAGCTGGAAGAAAAGTGTGTGTGTGTGTGTGTTGGGGGGGGATGAGGATTTAATTCTGAGCAGGAGAGGCTGTGTGTGTGAGATAGTGACGAAGGTGACAGACAGACTTACTGTCAGCAGCGACGGTAACACACACACACACACACACACACATGAACAAGCTGACATGCAGACATACTGTAAGAAGCAACACAGACAAAAAATTTGGAAAAAAATGTGCACACGCACTTATACAGAAAGCTGATAGTAAGACATTTAAGCAGCAGAGGCAAAAAGAGGTACATCCTCTCTCTCTCTCTCTCTGTGCACTCACTCACGTGCACACACACACACACACACACACAAATACACAGAGCAGAACAAGCCGGCATTCAGAGAGATCTGCTGTATTTAAGCAGTGGCAGACAGACACAAAGGTGCACACACACTCCCACAGACATGGACAAGCTGATACTGCAGACATATTAAAGCAGTCTGTGATTTACACACACACAGACACACACACACACACACACACACACACACACACACACACACACACACACACACACACACAGGGGCTGAGGAATCTGACACAAAGGCTGATCTGCACAACATGTGGGCACCATGTGCTACTACCAGACAGAGAGAGAGAGAGAGAGAAAGAAAGAAAGAGTGATGGTCTGGACCAGTGGATGAGGATTCAAAGCCCCAATCCAGAATGTATTTGGCCATAGAGAGAGAGAGACAGAGACAGATGAGACAGAGACCGAATTACATACAAAGACAGAATTGTTTTTATTTGAAAATATATTCCAAAGTATTTGTTGCGAAACTTCAAGTAGTGCTTGGCTGAGACAGAAAAGACTGTCTCATTTTCATTTGATTTTAACTTTTTGTATTGTCTCTATAGCAACATGGTTGAACTACTTTTCCTGTTCTATCTCTATGATGTACAGTACTTCCAAGGTAAATGTAATGTACCGATTGCTTTGCGATCTACTGAAAAGCTTTGGTAACTCTGGTTCGCTTCCATTCAAGCCAATATGGCATACTTGAAAATGAAAAGTGAATTGAGAGAGGGAGTTAAATCTGAGAGGGGGGAAGGGAACGCCAAGAGGAAGGAAGGTAAGAGGTTAAGGAGTGTATAGAGAGGAGGGAGAGAGGGAGCTGTTGAGTGGAGGAGAGGGAAGTGGAGAGAGAGGAGAGAGAGGAGGAGAGGAGCAGCAGTGTTGAAAAAGGCCGGAAGACAGGCTTCAGAGAGGAGACACAAAGAAAGCGGGGAATCACAAGGGAGGATTTCAAAATAAACCTCCAGAGTGGCTTACTGGACCAGACTACAGTCTAGGGTTTTTTTTCTGCTGGCTGTCGATTTGATATGGGCTCAAATCAGGCTGAAAGATGGCTACAAGGCATTAGCACATACTGAGGGGTTGTGTGAAAAATAGTCATGTCTGGAACAAATTCAAAGTAGTTTGGAGTTAAATGACGGCATAGCTGATTCATCCTACACTGAGAATCTTTTCAGTCCATCTGAAAATCATTGACCTAATGTATCGAACTGATGCAGTCACTTTGCAACTTCTTAACGATACATGTGCAAGTTAATGGGGTTTAAGACAATGTTTAAGTAAATAGTTTGCAATGCAACTGCAGGATTTTTCAGAGAAACTGCTTTCAGCCCCATTTGGTTGCACTAGGATTGCTTACAAGGGCTAACAACCTCTGCAACAACCAAATCACCTGAGAAACAGGACTTTCATGTCATGATAAATCAGACTTCTTCAAAAACCTTTAACATAATTACACACAGTCTTAACACACACAGATGGCCAATATTGCCTTAAGCAGAAATAACAATTTGACAGAAGCAATGGAAACAAAGGTGCAATGTAAAAATGCTGACAAATTTGCGTACCATTTCTGAAAAATGCAAATCAATTATTGCAGCTTTTCAAATATAATAATACTGTTCCTGACAAGCTTGCAAATGTGATGCACACTACAACACTGAAGAGACAGAGAGAGAGACAGAAAGAGAGAGCGATAAACAGAAAAACAGACATACACTGTCTGGAGGCTGCTTACAGAATAAAGAGGAATGAGATGTGACAGTATGAGAGCGTGTGTCTGTGTCTGTGGGTCTGTGGGTCTGTGTGTGTGTGTGTGTGTCTGTGTGTGTTTGTGTGTAGGTCAGAGTCATAGTACTATTTCTCTCACAGGGGGCTGTGTGGCGGCTGCAGGCTTGGACAGATCAAATACCAGATAACTGCCTTCTCACCGGACACATAAGCTACACACACAGACACATTCACAAGTAGGTCAGTGCCCTCATGTTACAATGAAAAGGCCTATGATGAGTACTGTAAACATCTCTGGAAAGGGAACTGATGAGAAAGAAGCAGGGGGTCAAGTCAGGGATTCCTCAAGGAAGTTCAGTCGGAGACTAGATTTACCCGCAGCCTAACGATCTGTAAACAGAGTATCCTAACTAGCCTCAAATCATATTAAAGCTTCAATGGTGTGATTGTGCTTTACTTGTGTCTATGAACAACTCTTACAGTACAATTTTTGGACTACTTCAGTCGAGACGATGATCCAGTTGTGGGCTGCATTTGAGACCTAAACGATGGAGATGTTAAGTATGGAAAACATATCAGTAACATCATGATGTTACTGATATGTTTTCCATGTTACATGGGAAATTCCCACCAGCTGGCAGTGAAATGCTGGTGAGTTTGTGTACTCAACCATCCACTTTGGCAGGTAGCCAGCCATCATTTGATAGCCCTTTTCTATTGTAAAAATGAATTTGGCTGGGGAAATGGTCAGAGAGGTGAGTTACTTTTAACATGTACAAGCCATTGTGTGTAGTGGATATGGATGCATGGCTAATGAAATGAAAATATAAATCCATATTGAGTGTTATGAGCTGGATACAACACAAAAGTGGGTCAGTAGAGGCAGCTTCATGTTAGAGTGTAGAAGTGTTAGTAGGTCACAGAGGCCACCTACAGGGATTACACTGCATGCCTGCCAGTAATAACAGATAACATGCTAAAACTGATACCTATGATCATATCAGTATAAGCTGTTTATGTGCTTGTGTGTGTGACAGTGTGAGAAAGAAAGCCAGAAACAAAGCAGTAGACTACTGAAGTAAACACAAAAGGTAGAGTAAGAGAAACAGATAGAGGTATGGATATTTGAATAGGCTTAAGGTTTAAGCAATTTGTTGTTAAAAATTTATTAGCTGGGTTTGGCCGCACCAAAAGCCATCACCCCTTGGACTCGGTTCAAACTGGCTGATGGATAGTCAGACTCTCGCTTTCCTACTGAGAAATAGACTTCAGGAGAGTGGATAGCCCACTCTCGTAATAAGAAAAGAAAAAATGTTTTGGCTAGCACTGAGGTAAAGGGAGAAAGAGAGGGAGGAAGGAAGTTGGAGACAGAGGGAAGAGATGGTTGGAGCAGCAAGGAAGGAGGAAGGAGGAAGAGGAAGGAGTAGGAAAAGTAGGCCGCGTGGCGCTAAACAAAGCCCCCATACACCCAAATTTCCGTGTGTGTGTGCGCGTGTGTGTGTGTATGTTTTGACTTCAAGTCTTTGCATACTAAGCCTTATGCATCCATCAGGAAAGAATAAACCAGATTCAGTTGTACTCTATTCTTCTCCTCTTTGTTCTTTAATATTATTTTCTATTCAATACTAAGGGATTCCCTACAATAAAGTCAGTCCTGTAAGAAAGTGTTTGCAGTGTGTGTGTGTGTGTGTGTGTGTGTGTGTGTGTGTGTGTGTGTGTGTGTGTGTGTGTGTGTATGTGTGTGTGTCATCATAACTATTACCCTTGCCTTGGTTGACTTGTCAAAATGATTCAGGTACAAAAAAAATGCATGAATGCTGATAATGGCTTTCTACTACACAGTTCTATACACACACACACACACACACACACATACACACACACACACACAGCCGGTCTGTCGGGAACATAGGAACAGGCATAGCCGAGATAGTTTCAGTGTTAGTGTGTGTTTCGGTTCTCACAGCTAAGAGAACATGGTGTCCACACACACACACACACACACACACACCAATTTTACACTTCGGGTTGTTGGTATCAGAGTTTCCCCTACACTAACTTTAAATCCAAGAGTCATGTGTAACATGTCATAAATTAAGGACCAATAGGATGTTAAATCTCTTAAATGGAGAAAAATTGGATTGTATCACAGTCATTTTTGTCTAATGATCCAAATCAAATGGCCTGAGTCTCTTTCGTTCAGTAGAAGTAATAAATCATTCAGTACTGGGTCAATACTTAAAGTTCAGCAGTTACAAACAGTATCGGTTGTGAAAAAGGATTATCAGTGCATCACTAACAGAAAGAGCATATCATCTCATCCGGTGAAGTGCGTTGAGGGAAAGATAAGGGGATGGGTGGAGTGGGTGAAAGGAGGAAATAGAGAGAAGAGAGATGATAACAAGATGGAGAGATGGACAAACAGGAGGGTTGCTGGACGCCAATGAAAGAGTTTCATTTCAAAGAGCAGAAAACATCTTGGCGAGAGATTAGATGTCGAGTGATTATGGATTTTTGAAGTCTGATACCGAGCAAAAATTTAAAAAAAGAGGACAAACAAGAGAGGAGAGATGGTAAAGAAACAGCCAATTACAATGATTCTGGTAATATTTTCATACATCATACATTCAGTTTTGCCTGAATGACACCAGACAAGTTAGGAGCATTTTTCCCGGTCAAAATAAAAGGATGGATAAAGCTGAAGTGTTGAAAAATTAAAGTTGAAAGTGCTTTTGTCTCCATCTTTGTTGCTAAGCGCTCATTGCTGTGGTGTTTCTGCATTGCACTTCCCAGAAATCACCTGTCAATCAAACAGTGTGTCCAGTACTGTGACGTCTTTTTCTTTGGATTTTCTGTTGATAAAGTTTGGCACTCTTTTCTGTGTCTGTTCAGCCATGGTGGCTATCACTGCTCATGCTAACTACCCAGTTCTTCTTCTGTTTATTCCAAACTATCTGGAAACATAAAACACATCACTTACTGTGCGGCAGAGGAGTTTTCCCAGGAAAGACCTACCAGACACTGAGTGTTAGAACAGCAAATGTAAAAGCTTTCATGAACTGGATATAGGCTGAATCTTTGCTACCCTGGCGGTAGCAAATAGAGAAAAGCGGCCATTTATTTCTATGAAAATTACCAATTACCAGTTATTCAGGAAAGGGTTAATCAGCTTTGATTGTTTGGTCTACTGCTACTAGAGGTGTCATCTGATTAACACAGACCGTTAGACACACAGGCGATAATACAAGCATGGACATGGTGGAAAAGTACTGGGCTTGAACCCTCTTCCTGGATCTCTATCTTTCTCTTCCTCTATCCTTTTATCTTTGTCTCCTTTGATACCCTTCTTCTCTTGTTTGTATTGCTGCACTGTGCTGCTCTGCATTGTGTTTCTCTCTTATAAATCACCATCTGTGTGTGTGTGTGTGACGGCAGTTGATCATGGCTTATGGGCCACCTTGCTGCTGGCATGACATTTCTTATGAGACACAGAGAGAGAGTCAACAAGGGGTCAACAAGGGTGTGGGGATTAGGGCTGCATTGTGTCAGTCATCACCTGCTGCTTTCCATCTCTTCTATCTCCTTCTGTCTCTCGCTCACATACACACACGACTGCTTATCAGGAATCTGCAGGTCTTAGAAAAACAAACCCACTACTGTGGCCGGCTTCCCTCTTGGTCTCTCCACTCAAACACCTCTGATCTAGTTTCCGCTCCTCTCTTTTCCCTGCAAAATCAGTTTCAGGTCACAAAAACATGTGGGTCCCCAGAAAAAAAGATTTTCAAGCTGCTGATGTGAGTTTGTCTCTCTGCTGGTGGTCGGCAGTGAGAGGGTTAACATACCAGCTCACCCAGATACTTCCTGTCTGGTCACGTGACCTCGGGAGATAGCGGGGGAGGGGAGAGAGAACGATATCCATGGGAAATGGCTGGCTGAGCGTGTGTGCGTGTGAGAGAATGTGTGTGTGCGTGTGCATGTCTCAGAGAGTTAACAATGTGTGTGTGTGTGTGTGTGTCTCAGAGAGTTCAGAGAAAGACTTTGAGAGGACAGAGTTGACAGAAGCACAATGGGAATGACTGTGTGTGTGCGCACAATTAAGATAAGTGATGACTGGCTAGTCTAATGAAAATGTGGCCTTAAACGCCATGAACCCCAGCAGTCAATAATCAATACAATGCAATGTACTTAATCCAGTCTGGGTGTGCGTGTGTGTGCCTTCATTTTGTGCGTGGTTTTGTGTGCATGTGCGTGTGTGTGTGTGTTTGTGTGTGTGTGTCGTCGATCTACATCTCTATTGCACGTCTAATCAGTTGGATGTACTTCCTCCCAGGAAGAATATGATGTCCTGTTTTGAATCATATGAAAAACAGACAGAAAGGAGGGCAGGAGGCAAACCAGATAAAGTACAGTAGCCCTTTATAGTCTGCTTAAAGCAAGGATACAAACTAGAAAGTATCATTTATCCCTTTATTTATTCCTTCCTCTCTCTCTTTCTTGGAGTAAGGTGTAAAAGTTGCCAACATTCTCTCTTTTGTGTCTCTCAATTATACTGCAGTGAGGAAGGGAAATGTGAAAAAGCACATGAACCAATACTGATGCTGGGCAATGTTAGAAATAGGATATCTGTCTTTTTAAAAAATAATTGTTAATCCCACCTATAGATGCAGCTCTACTGAAACAGGGACAACTGTAGTTCTTACATGGTACTATTGTCCCCTGCCTTTCTCTATCATTAGGCTACTTGTAGCCTAATTACAGTGATTCATGAATGTTAATTTACATCACTCATGTCTAAAATGTAAATATAAAATACCGCTTGCAATACAAATTGTCAGTGAAATCAATGTGGGCAGCTTTGTGTTCTGTGGGCTTCTTGTTGCTTATTGTGGAAGCATGCTTTGCTAACAAGCTCCAAAAATATCCTTTATATTCATATAGCTGAATAACTTCTAGCACTACAATAAGGAGGTAGATGTTTATATCTATATATCCTACCACAACTTTCTCTTGCGTCTACTCTGTAACCCTTGCAGCCTTGCCGTTATCTCAGTGAAGATAAAATGCAAAAGGGCGGAAGAGGACGGCTCTCTCATGTAAAGTAGAGAGAAACAGAGCGGAGTCTGGTGACAGTCTGTGGGCAAGCTATTGTGTCCCAGTGCTGTGTGGGTTTCTGTAGGCTTATTGTAAGAGCAAGCCAAACCAAACAAGCTCCAAATACACAGCCTGTATCTTCATATGATGCCTGGATACACCCACCACTGTAATTAGGAGGTAAACAGAGTAGTTTTGGAAGTTCTTGCACTGTAATTAGGTGACAGTAGCGTATATATAGAGTTAGTGGAGTCCAAGAGATATACAGTAATATACAGTAAAGTTATATCTTAGTAAAGAAGAGAATGGCTATTTCAAAACCACAGCTATTGATAGACACAGTTTGGCCTGGTTGGACTATGGAGCTATTAGATGTAAATATTCAATAATGTCGTCCATAACATCACCATGGTGACATACTCAAGATTTTAAAGATCAGCCGACAATCACTGGTTTCTTAGCAATAACCTTGAAGCAGCATTACAGCACTAATATACAGTAGTTGCCTGTGAAAACTGCCACATGGCCAAACGCTAACAGCAGCTCTGGTTCCAACCACAATGTCAGAAGTTCAAGTTTAATGCTCACTCACTCTAAATGCTCAACCTCCACCCAGAACACACACACACACCAGGGTTCCCCACTATGGCCCTGATATATAATTCCATGACTATTGCATGACTTTCCATGACTAAGTCGGAGCGCTTCCATGACCTAAAAATTTGACTCCTTCCTGGTTTGTTAATGTTGTGTTTCTAAAGGGCTGATCAGTTTGGTTTCTACTACAGCTGGGCTGACAAACCACCAGCTAATGTAATGAATGTGTGAAAGAAGATGTCAAATACATTCTGGTATCCTCCTGTAAAGTGACCCACCTGTGAAATTTTGTTTCATTTTTTTAATTAATGTATTCCCTTATTTCCCAAGAATATGTATCTAATTTCCTGACTTTCCCCATCTGGAATACACAGATACAAAACTCCATGATATTCCAGAAATTCCATGACCAGTGGGAACGTTGATGCACACACACACACACACACAAAAAAAAGGCACACGCACACATGCACACTTTGCCCAAAAACTATTCAGAGAGCTAAAAAGAAGAATGTCACCCAACCCTTGACCCCCCCAAAAAGCGCCCGTGGTTATCGCTGCACGGCTGAATGATTCACGGCTCGGCTTGTTTGGCCCGGGCTGAACGGTTCAGTGGTTTCTGTGTGTTGACTGGACATGTCTGTGCCGGAGCCTCTCCAGAGGGAGAGAGACGCTGCACCGGTCCCTCCGGGTCACAACCAGCCCGGGGAAGACTTGTACTGGCCTGGCAACCGCATGGTGCTGCTAGGGCCGCGGCTCTCCCACTATCACACTTCCTAACTACGATTCTACCGCAATGGCTAGTCACTCTCTCTTTCTGTGGCTCTCACTCGCCCCGTCTTTCAATAGGTACGTGTATATCCAGCTGTCAAGTGGATTTTAAAGTAATAATCCGCAACATTTTCATACAAATGTACGTTTTGCTCATATTGTCAATTGATATAACACAATAATGATTCAGCCAGTTCATGAAAGCTTTTACATTTGCTGTCTTTCCCGGGAATCCTCTGCCGCACAGCAAGTGATGTGTTTTATGTTTCCGGTTTGTTTGTAATAAATAGAAGAAGAACTGGCTAGTTAGCATGAGCAGCGATAGCCACCATGGCTGAACAGACAAAGAAAAGAGCGCCACCTACACAAACTCAAACAAAAGTCCAAGGAAGAAGACGTCACACTACTGGACACACTGTTTGATTGACAGGTGATCTGTGGGAAGAGCAGTGCAGAAACAGCAATGAGGCTTAATACCAAAGATGGAGCCAAAAAAAACCCAAAAAGGATTTTGAGTACTACCACTCTAAGCGAAGTTTAGAAATGTCGCAAAAACATTAAATTAGATGCATTTCCATGAGCTGTGTTGAGGCGAATAAACAGGCTTCATGAGCACAGAGTGTAACTACATCAGAAAACCACAGTAGGCGTCTCATACATGGAAGCGACAACACATAAGACAATTCTGGGAGGACTTGGTGGACAGATATTTTAACAACCTTTGGCTGCAAACATTGCTATGTCATTATTTATTTTAACAAATGTTCTTCCATCACTATTTATTGCATAAGTTCTTCATCGATAAAAAACTTTTAAACCTCAAGCGAGTGTAACAAATTTGCAATTTCCAGTCAGCTTTTCTAAGTCAATACATGATGATTAACATAAAATACTTGGATGGAAACCCAGCTTCAATCTCTTCCTCTTTCTCTCAGACACAGAATATCCATCTTTCTCTTCTGCCCATTCTAATTATAAAATCCCACGTTCATCCACATGAAATATGTGAACCAGACTGTAGTCAAGTGCTGACTTTCGCCCTCCACCCCCACCCTCCATCTCCTCTCTGCAATCTGCAGCAGAGAACAGGGGGCAGATCTATGGAGATCTATAGGAGCACTTCAGAAATTAATACGCAGACTGCTATCGGTGTATGTGTGCATGTGTCTGGAGTATTGGAAAAAGTAGTCTGCAGTGCTCTAACAAATTGATTTTTCCTTCTTCTTCCATCAATTACTAATTACCATGAAAGCAAATGAGTGAAAAATACTTGAGAAAGACTAGAGAGGGTGAGAGAGAGACAGAGACAGATAGAGAGAGCAAGAGACAGAGACAAACTGACAGAAAAAAGAGAGTGAGTCAAAGATAAAGAGTAGCCTTCAGTCTGTAGACCAGAGAAACATATGCCTGCTTTGACGACAGACAACAGACACACACACACACACACACACACACACACACGTCTCCTCTTCGGGCCAAAAGAGTCACTACCACTACAATTGGAATGAAAAAGGAGATTACGTGCAGATTAAAATGAGAATGGATACAAACAAGGATTATAGCAGATTACCATTATGTCACACTTGGCAAGTACTAGCAACACAACCAACGACAGCTCCAGTGTTCACTCGTTCATTTGCTCTTTCATTCACTGAATGACTAAAGTCTTTTATTCTGGCATTTCATACCAGGAGTGGAACTTGGCAACCACACAGGGTTATTCAGGTGCCATTTCAATAATTTTCCACCATTTTTCATCTACTTTGCAAACTCACCAGCTTGTGGAATTTCCATGTTTGTTTGTACTGAATTTTTATGAATTCTGTCATTATTGGGATATAATCCGTAGGATTTCAAAGGGGATTAGAGCACATTATAGTTCGATCATGCGGATCAATCATCAACACAACCTATGACTTCTCAAACACTGGAAACACATTGGGGCGTCTAATCAGTTAATACTCTGGTTCGCTTCCATGTTCACTCAATCAGCTACAGGATAAAAATCATAATCCGTAGAAATTCCAGTAGATTATCAGGGAGAAAGAAAAACAAACAGACAGACAGACATGGTCTAAAACAGTCAACGAAATCAGAAACTGACGATGATTTAATTAGAGGATTAGAGTACTGTTTCAGGACGGTGCCATCGTATTCCTCTCACTGCGTCTCTTCTTATCCATCCATCTCTACTTCTCTTTCACTTTCCTTTAAATCATCTATTGCTCATTATGAAATGTTGCTTGTTGTTGTTGTGTCTAAGTACATGTGCTCCAGCTGTCTTGAGCAGGTCTCCCTCAGGAAACAGATCCTTGATCTCATCAGGACTGGCCTGGTTAAATTAAAAATTCATTAATTATGCTGCAGCAGTGGACATGCCAGCTCCAACATTTATTTGTTTTTCTACTCGTTCATTCCATTCGTTTCCATGTTTAATCCTTTGTATATTACTGATAGGATAGAAAAAGAGGACATAACATTACACCAGACTGCTAGAGTTGTAGTTTGGTGAAGTTTGTTGTAGATGTCAGAGGCATTTCTCATCCATAATTAAACAAATCCCAGCCTGCCGACCTGGCTGTGTAGCAATAAAAAGCTACTTCAGCTTGAATTGCGGATTTCCACATATAGCAGAGGCAGCAGACAGTGAGTATATCTGCCCCAACATGATCATTAATTTATTACTTTCATACACCGATTTCTTCTTTCATCTGTCTGTTGATTCAGTCACTCTGTTATACTGAGGTTTGTTAGTAATAGGATCAAATCAGTTTAGACAGGATTATTATGCCACAGTAGATGGCACAATAGCAAACAGACTAAGACAGGTCCCATAGTCCATTTCATTCTTCCATTCATGTGTTTATGCAAATCCACAATCTGTTTTTTTATTCTTTTATATAAGGATATTGGCCTTTCTTGGTTCTTTGTGGCATCTATGTCAGATTTTAGAATATGAGACAGAAACATTGGGTCAATGACTGAACATTTGTGTTGATTTAATAACTCCTTCATTAGTGTGTGTGTGTGTGTGTGAGACAGAGAGAGAGAGACTCCCTTCCTGATGAATCAGCAACTTGTAATTAAGCCAGCCACACAAAAGGTACACTTTGCCCAAATATGGTCCGATGTTCCGTCCTGCTGAGAAACTAATTACCGTTTCCATGGTAACCCTTCTCAAAGCTCTTAAGGGAAAGCAGAAAACAGCCAGCTAACTGCGTTCACATCAGGCTCACAAATATACCTAGGTGTTGCGTGTATTTATACTCTGCTTCTATTTTCAATTGAGGGCATTGCATTTATTCGGAGTGTTGGCTTCTCAATAAAGACAAGCCAGACTGAAGAAGTGATACCAGTTACATAAGAGACTGAGATAGCGGTGTCCTAACCCTTTCACCTCAGTGACCTCTCTGTGTGTCTGCCTGTCTGTCTCTGCGTTTCCTTCACACTCATTTACCTGCAGTCGCCAATTAGAAAGACACAATTGTCCATACATCAATATATGTAAATATTCAAATAAGATACATTCAAAACTGTATACGATAGGAACAAGAAATTTACCTGGGTCTCTGAATCCACTCAACACATCTACAAAATATTCAAACACTAGTCTGTCCTTTTATGATGATGTACCATTGAGCTAGATAAACAATGTTGTCATCTGTGTCAGACAAACAAGACATAATTATAAGACAGAAGTGACTGGCAACATTATTCCTCCAGCTCATTGAGCAGTGTGTAAATCTATTGTCTTTATTGCTATCTATGTCTATTTGTCTGTCTATTTGCCTATCTGTCTGCCAGCTGTCTGTCCCTCCATCCACTCATCCATCCATCTCTGCCCAGACCCACTGACAGACAGACTTTGGGCACTGCAGTTTTCAGTGGGCGCCATATTAGCGCCACAGTCCTGCTACATGACTTCTGCGAAGTAACTGGTGATACTACGAAAGCCTCACAAAGCTGGGCTTCTCACAGTGGAGACGTCATGGAGGGTATGTGAAGCCAACATGGCACCTGTACTCTCACCTGGGAAAACCTCATCAATGATTCTCTGCCTGCCCGAGATTGACACAAGGTCAACTAGTTACAGTGCCAATACAGCTCCACAGGACAAACAGAGTGCTATATTCAACCCTATGTGTGTTTTCTGTAAATCCGTCTGACCATATATCTTACACTTCTCCACTGTTTGTGATCCATCTGTCCATTCATTCATTGTTAGAGTGAACAGTTTCTATACATCTCCACAATAAGACATCATCCATCTGGATATAATACAATGTCAAAAAGGGAAGACACTGTGGACCGCTCATGTAGAGTTGTGAGTCACTGTTGCCAGAAGAAGCATTAAACACACATTATACACACAAAAGACTTTTAGAGATAGAGTCAATAAAGCAGTAAAGTCAAGTCTGCTTCCGTGCAGTTAACCAACAGATCAACACTGGCTTCTGCACTTATGCACCTCCTGGGACTAAATGTAGTCCTGAGTGGATCTGTGTCACCTCCAACACTCATTCAAGGAGGGAACATGTCTGAGGGAGTAGTATGCTCATAATAATGGGATTTTATATTTGCAAGTTGTTGTCAAGTTGGAATTGAACCCTTCAAACAAGCTATTACCTGCCATTAGAAAAGCTGCAGGCAACTGAGTTTCTCAATCAAACAGACTTCAAGCTTGTCCCGTTTGACAAGGGATCACTTCTGATCATTAATGTAGAACGGTTTTGTTCAAACCTGTCTTGCTTGGCTGAGAGCTGCAGCCTAACCTGTGTGACCAAGAGTGGAATGACAAGCTCATCAAGCTCAGTTCATACTGAAACACAATACCAAGACTTTACATTATGGAAAGGGTAGGTGCAAGGCAATCATTATGTACAGGCTACACAGGCTGACACAACGTATGCAGAGTGTATGACACAAAGACATGACACATAAAAACACAGACAAGTTTGCAAACAAACATGCACACACACTATATTTATAAAGGCTGTCCATTGACTACATGCATTCCCTAACTGCCAACTCTAAACTTACCTCTCAACAACACATGCCAACCCTTAGAGGTCACACTGAGCTTTTGAGAGATTGGTCCACTGGCTCACTTATCCATTAACATAGACACCAAAATCATCCATGTGTCCCCGGAGGATCATTGTTTCCAGTGCTCCATGCTAACACTTTAGCATACACTGTACTGTATACATGTAGAGTGATAGGCAACTAACATGATGCACAGTAAGAAGACTGACCTTTTAGTAATAAAGGTAGTTATGCTTTTTATTATATGGCCTGTAGATTCATACACTGTAGAAATGAAATGTCATTATCTCGTTACAGCTGATGTAGTCAGGTTTATTTTTGGAACTATTTCTGGTGAGCGACCATGTATTCATCAGCTGCTCAGTACAGTCTGCACACAGTCTCGCGTCGGCCACCACCATCACTTCCTGTGGAAATAGGGAAAGTAGTCCCTTCTAGTTCAAAACAGTATGATATTTTTGTATCCTATTTCATGTAAATTTTACCAATCTCCCATAGATAGCTGTCAGACACAGTCACATATCATTTGATTACTTACCGTCTGGCTTTAGAGCTGCTTTAAGTTCTCAATTTCTCACTTTTGAGATAATGCTAGTGACTTTCTATCACTCAACATAGTGTAGCTAAAGAGTTAACATGGAGCACCAGAGTGTAGAATCTACCGGGGACACATGGATGATTTTGGCGCCTGTGTTCTCATGAGTTTAACAGGTTAAAGTTGACCCACGGGCGAAACTTTAATTTTAACCTCACACTTTAGCTGTTTCCCTAAAATGGCTGCTTCCAAAGTGAGGACCAGCCATAAAGTTCTCACTTCAAACACTCACAAGTATAGTATTACAAGCACACACTTCACTGCAGGGTGAGGCCAAGACAGGTGTGAGAGGTGGGCGTGTGTGTGTGTGTGTGTGTGATATGAATCAACAGGTGTGTGCAGGGCATGGTGTGCTTTTTGGGGGAAGGTGGTATGTTAGTGTTGTACATTTTGTCTCTGCGTCTCTCCGTCTCTCTCACAAACTTCCGGTGCCAAAACATGCATGAACATTCCTCTCACAGTGACTCACATCCCTCGTTCTCACTCGCTCTCTCCCTTTCATCCCTCCCTTTCTCCATCCTCCTATATTTCAAGCTTTCTTTTCACCCGGCTCTCTTCACTCCCTTCCTATCTTACTCACTCACTCACTTACACAAACGCACTCTCTCTCTCTCTCACATTGTTCTTGGCAGTCTTCCTCCTCGCTAACTAACTTCATTTATTCACTCACCATCAAACACACACACGGACAGTCAGCGGGTCAAGCTATATGCTGACTCACCCCTAGTCAGACAGGAAGGGAGCATGAGTTCACCATAGAACCACATGTAACCTATTACACACTCTGTGCATGTCCATGTTTGTGTGTGTGTGTGCGTGTGTGTGTGAGTTGGGGGGGTGTTTACAAAGACACACTGGAGTCTTTCATTCCTACTGTGTAACAAGCAGTCTTTGTAGTCACCCTCTTTCACCCTCTCTTACACACACTGAGTGTCATAGGGTAATACTGATTGGTATTCAGGCCTTTGAGTGTAAGGTTTAAGCAAACGTTGTGTGTGTGTGCATGCATGAGTGTGTGTGTGTATGTGCCCTTTACAGTATGAAGTCGGTAAAGGAGGTCAACTTAATCCATGACCAGCAAAGCCATGAAATTACAGCTGTTCCCACAGTTAGGCTTTCCCTAACACACTTATTTCTCACAGCGTAACTCTCTCTTTCTCTCTCTCTCTCTCACACACACACACACACACACACACACACACACACACACACACACACACACACACACACACACACACACACACACACACACACACACACACACACACACACACACACACACACACACACACACACACACACACACACACACACACACACACACACACACACACACACACACACACACACACACACACAGGCTATAATCTGTATTTCCTTGAACTGTCTGTATTGTCTGAAACCAGAACAGACTCAAAGTGAAAAAGGGCAAGTACTGCACATCAAAAACACTTCCTCATAACAGTATACAAAAAGCGTAAAACGATGTACAGTCAAAAGAGTGCGTCAGACCTATAAAAATGTATCTGCATAGGCAACATTTTTTTGTGCCATTTACTCATCTCAGTTTCATCTCATGTTTCCAAAGAAGCCTGACAGGCCCAGTGACAGATTTATGGCAGTATGACCACAAAATTGCAAAAAACAGTATTTAATCAGTCCTAGTTTCCTAGTTCAGATTTTACCACTGTCATACTATCAGGGTTTTCATCTTGGGTGTTTAGCTGATGCTTTTACACAGAGTGAAAAAGAGTGAGCAGGTAGGGGTTCAGTGTCTTGCTCAAGGACACAATGACAAAGCAACTATTGTGGGGTATAAATCTGTGACTTTTTGGTTCTGGGTCTGTCTCTATGGACTTCCATGTTACAGCCATGTTGAAGCAATGGCACAGCAGTATAGACCAACTATCCGCTCACTATCCTGATACTGAATCTATGACTGTACATATAAAATGCAGAATTGAAACACAAATTGCCATCTCTGATTTCTGTCCTTAATCTAAGTAGCACACAACAGCTGCACAGTCGCTCCAACCCCCAGAGGAAGTCAGGAAAATACTAATTTTGATCTTTTTGCAGCTGTCAAGAATCATAAAGAATGACCTGGCAACCAGATATTTGAGGTACACCAGTAAAACACTATATACACTCTAAAACATTCACGAAAGGATTGTTGTTAGTGGCTGATCCAGTGCTAAAGCAGAACAGTTAGAATGGGGAACTTCTACCATGGACTAGCACTGTAGTTTCCAAGTGTATAGCCATATATAGGGGCATTATACTGTATATTGTGTGTAATACGTCCTGGAGCAAACGGACACGTGTTACAAAAACAAAACACTTTCTCCCTCTCTGCCATCCCCCTCTACTCCTACTACTTTTTTTTTCTCTTTTACTGCATTCCTGCTAACCAATCCTGCCTCTGTCCTCACTCATTCCCCCATCTCTCTCTCTCTCTCTCTGTATGTGTGTGTGTATGTGTGTGTGTGTGTGGCCACGTAGGACCATGGGGTTTGAGGATTGGTCCGCCCACTCGCTCCACTGTTAACTGTCTAGCTACCGGCCGGCTACAGTATCCTTTAACCAACCGGGAGGAAACACAGCCTTCTGAGGGAGGCTAGGTCAGTTTACCGACAAATTAACATTTAACGGCCCAGTTACCATGGAAATAATACCAAGGCCAGTGTGGAATTTGATCATTTTACAAGGAGGGGAGCTGGGGAACTTAAGAGTCGTAACCCTCACTTTCCCTCCAAAAATCTAGGCTGTCGTTAAAAGAGGAATGCCCAATATGTTTCATGCTAGCAAGAGGGCCCTTCAGCTCTACTTAAACTGTCCCCTGGCTTTACATCCAGTCTTTTAGCGGACGCTCTAAACCAGAGCAACTTACAGTCGGTGCAACAGCAGAATAAGCTCAAACTCACTTATAACCATCACTACAGAGCCAATAATAAAGAGTGTAGGCTCCAAAACAAAAGTGAAACGGTAGAAATTTAAAAAAAAAACAATGCATGCATCATTAATAAAGCAAGCACGCTAATAACATCCGCTGCAGGTGCATGCTAAAGCCTTGGTGATATTATAAAACTGTATGACTACCATTATTATCCTGCATTGAAAGATAACACGAAATAAAGATAATATGAAAACAGAAGATTTATCAAAATGATACAACTTCTTCTTAAGTGCAAGCCACCTTTTTCTTGCATGGTTTACCAACATATAAAAATTTAACAAGCCTTGTTGCCATGGAATCATCCTGAGGCTCTGCTCCTCACTATTACCCATAGCAACTCGCTGACTGATAGGCTGACTAAGTGACTAACTGGCTGGATGAACGTCTGACTAGCGGGCTGGCAAAAATGACTGGCTGACTGGCTGTGTTGTGGAAAAATAGATCATTAAGAATTCCCTGTTAGACAAACTCGATTGTATTAATAGAAATATACAGCCAAGAAAGGAGGGATAAAGAAAGGAGAGAGATAGAAAGAGGTAGAAATGATGGACAAAGGAGAACGAGACTACGGATTATGACATGAGGCAGAGCAAAGAGATGGACACCAGGAGAGAAGGGGAAGAGGCACGGAATGATAAAGCGAGTGAGGGATCGAGGGAGGCAAAAAAAAAAAAAGGAATAAAATCCCAACCCACATGTTCCGTGTCTTTTGTCAGTGAGCAGGGATCTCCCTGATATCCGCTCTCCTCCCTGCCTGGCTAGTGCTGCCTCTCCCGTTACACTGTTCAGCAGCACGTGCTCCACATTCCCTCATCTAAATGAGCCCAATATGTCTCCATCAGGGAAGCGACTGTAAATTAATCTCTTTGTTGTCTAACGGCCTGGGCAGGGATGGGATCGGGGCAATGAAAAGGGGGAACTATTGTGGGTGCATGCTGGAAAACGGGCATTCTAAAGAGAGATGAATGAGAGATGTGTGTCCAAAAATGGAAACAAAAAATATCCCATCTAAATGAGCGTGATCTGATTTTCCCATGATTTGACTACAATAAATCACTACAGTCCAGGTCTTTTTGACTGGAAACAATGGCTACTGTCTGTGGCCTATTTGTGAGGCATTTTGGATTGGACTGTTGAGTGCCAAGTTCAAAAACAGACTAAAAAATGCATACATCAGTGCAATAATGCATGCATGCATACATGACTGAATGAATGAATTAAGAGTAAATAAATTAATAGATGGATGGCTGAATGAATGAATGAATGTGAAATCAAACATTCTGTCTACTATCAAACACTTGAGTCCTGAGGCACAATAGATTAGAAATAAAATGATTCTTATTCCAATGGGATTCTGAAAAGATCTCTATTCTTATAAAAATGACCTTGATTGGCTAAGTCTCTCTTCTGCTGAACTATAGAGGACACAGAAACCAGTCTGCAAAGATGTTATCATGAACTCACACTTATCTGACTCTGCAAGGCTCTCACGCATGGTTTATCAATCCATTATTGGCAAACAGTCAAAGCACATTCATTTAAAAACCCTCTCTAGGCTGTTTAATCACCTCTGCTGGCATTTGAGCCTGTCGTACTGCTGCCTTTTTATTATTATCTGCATCTCAGTGGGTATCCCACTTACATCAGCCATTAAAATCTCAATGCAAGTGAGACATGGATTCTCTCTAGAAGGGACAAACGCAGATGTAAGTATACCCGAGATGGACTGGAATCTGTTTTTCCTAAATCACCTGATAAGTGTAGTATCAGCTTTCAACCTTCCTTGGGTGCATTTACACCTGTGTTTAACTGCGGCTTGGAGTCATATCTGGTTACAACCAGTCACGGTTTGTCAATGGATTGGATTTTGCACTGCCAGGTGTAAATGGGGAGACAGCAAGGACATTAGCACACTGAAGACTCTCTATTGGTAATCCCCAACACGTCTGCAGCAACACAATTACTCCACAGGTAGTCTATAGCTACAAACAGCCTGTCTGTGTGTGTGTGTGTGTGTGGAGGAGACTCAATAGGACAGTGCTCACTAAATTCCATGGTAAAAGGGTATGGCCCAAATGTGGAAGTCTATTTAGTTTACTGTACTGTAGGAAAAAAAAGTTCACAAAATTGGGGAAGATAATTCCTCCTATCCTCTATGGGCCAGCAGTATGTGTGTGTGTGTGTGTGTGTGTGTGTGCGTGTGTGTGTGTGTGTGTGTGTGTGTGTGTGTGTGTGTGTGTGTGTGTGTGTTTCCAGCCGCCAGCCTCCTGCAGTTCTGCCTTCTCTCTCTGTTAGCCTAGGAGGAATCCTCCAAAGTCGCTGTATTCCTCACGCTAGGAATAGAATATGGGTCAATGCCAGCTCAGTAGAGTCGACATGAGCTCGCGGGCTTACCGGCGACTGACGCCACCAGCAGCACCGATGTAGCCGCCAGGTTACATTATAACACCATAACACCATGACCAAAGGTTTGATGTTTGCTGCTGGAGCAGGGGGAGTCTAAACATAGCTGCTGTTGATTATGCACAGTCATCACTATAGCCAGGGAATTCAAGCTAGGGCTCCCTGACAAGATGTAACACTGGGCCCCCCCACCCTGATGCACCAGAATCACCTCATCTGTCTGAACACACACACACACACACACACACACACACACTTTATTCAACAGTTGGAATAATGGGAGGAGAGCACAACTCTCTTAGCTACTCTAAAATCACGGCAAAGCACATGTAGAGCAAGAATGCAAACATTCAAGAAATCTTATACCATTAGTCGAATAATAAATTATACTATTAGAGTTTAATAATAGTAATTATGTTATTTTTCCACCTAGCAATACATTACTTGAACAGCAGCTAAACAAAGTGGTTGCTAAGCGACACGAGTACCGGTATGAGTGGTGTGTTTCAGTTGGCGCATTAACATTGGACTGAATTAACTGTTATGTGGTCACAGGTGTATTTTACAACGGCTTCAGCCAATCAGAACCGAGAACCGGGACAATCCATTTTTTTTTTATTGTAGGCTAAACCTACACACATATAGGATACCTGTGGGTGGGGGAGTCAAGTTTAACACACTGATGACATTTTACCAGGATCTATCAAGTAGTACATCTTTATAGCCACTATACTGCTATTAGTGTCTACTGTGGAATCGTTTTTCATATGCTGTCCACATTATTTCCTGATTTTCTGTGTCGGCTTCATTATATTCCCTGCTTGCATATGGCCCATATAGGCTAGACCAAACGGTGCTAGGCCAAAAGCACAAAAAAAAAGGCCTATTACCGGTTCTTTATCAACAGTTTGCTTTTGGACTAGACAGGCAGACAACTCCCAGCTGATAAACTGACTGATTATACCTGAGAGCCCTATTACTTAGCAGCGCCGCCTAATCGATACGTTCGATCGGTTTCGAGGCCGGTTATTGTTAGGATCTTTACCTCACAGTCGTAGAGGTCCGTTAGCTGATCGATAATCCACTCCTCCAGGTTCAGTCTCTTCCTCAGCTCCTTACGGTCGTATTTGACGGTAACGCGCCCCTGCTTCCGAACCGGCGTCTCCGGTTCCTCCGTGGTGCCGGCCGGCGTCTGGAAATATACCCGGGGTTGAGGGCTCGTCTCCGGGCTTGTCACAGCGGCCATGGTCGGTCGGTTTGGAAAAAAAAATCCCCCGGAGGTGTGGAAGTGTGAAAGGGGCGATGAA
Organism: Centroberyx affinis; assembly: GCF_046629955.1. Lineage (NCBI taxonomy): Eukaryota > Metazoa > Chordata > Actinopteri > Beryciformes > Berycidae > Centroberyx > Centroberyx affinis. Next base: position 144,523 of record NW_027279958.1, read on the forward strand.
TGGAGGCGAACGGCAGTCTAGACGTGTGGTCTTCGCTTTTCGTGTTGCACCACACAGAAAACCCCCGACTGAATCTGACTTCAAATCCCCCGAAAAACTAGACCTGATGCTTTTGTTGTCCAAATCGCTCAAAGGAACATCGGCAGTGGGCAGCCGCTTCCACAAAACAAAAGGGACCAACGGGTACGGTTAAAACGTGAAGTGTAACCGGCTTATTAGGCTATTTACAGCATGCAAACTCTGCTTATATAAAAAGAAAAAGGTAGCAGAGCCAACACCGGCCTTAACTCTTCATTCAGTACAAAGAGAAATCTCACGTCCTCTCTCTTTTTCTCTCTCTCTCTCTCTCCTCGTGCTAGAGATGCGTGCGCGTTCTCTGGAGCTCGAGAGGGAATACGACGTAGCGCGGACGCAAAACAAATGTGGCTTTTTTTTCCTCCCCACTTTCAACTCCTTTCTCCCCCTCCTTTTTAAATCTCCTTTCTTCTCATATATCCGTGTCGGGTCTTTCCTCTTTTCCACCCCTCCCTCTCTTTTTCTTAACTTTGTCCCCCACTGACCCCCATTGTCAGTTTTATTCAGTTCACGTCAGTTGGCATGGAAGTAAAAGGTCTATATTGCTAAAGCATCAACATCAAAGATCAACATTTTAACATTGAACAACAAATCCCATTCTCCCCGTATCAGTGTGTGTGTGCCCCCCCTAAAGACGTAAGTCAGTATCCACGGTGACCTCCTCAGACCTATTCACTACCCAAACCTTTGACAAACTTTTGACTTTTCAAATAGCCTATTATTTGCTATTGTGTGCACCATTCGCCCGCCTGAGGCAAATCCATTATATGCTATAGACCTACCAGACTGCCGTGCATTGTGTAGCACTTTGCCGTTACACAGTATTTACACAAATTGCCAGTTTGCCCACGGGGGCTGAACTACCTTCTAAAACCTAAATCAAACACTAGAATCGATTTGAATGTTCATTTGACTGTAGCCCACAGCAATTTAAACGCCTCCTCTCGGTGTTTGGGTATTGTCCAACTACTACCAAAATACATTTCACACCTAGACTTCAGAATGTGTTTAGAGATATGTTTCAAAATAAGGTGTATACTTATAATAATAAATGTCTAAAAAATGAATTTGCACATGTAGATGACATTCATTTGAAATCTATTTTGTATTATATTTTATGTATGTATTTTGTATAGACCTTTTATGTGAAATGTATGTTTGTATATTTTCCCTATGGGGTAACATACTGTTCATTAGGTGGCAAGCTGGCTTTTCTAGTTTTAGAATATAACTTTTAGGTTTTATCTGCAGGCTGTGACAGAGATAAATCCACTGAAGGTGTTGCATTAACAGGAAATGCAGTCACATTTTTCCAGGGTTTGTCCATTGTGTTGCAACAGCAGGGAGCCACACACCCCAACTAGGCTGGTTAATAACAAGAGCTTTAATAATAATAGGAGTGTGAAGTGAAGGGGGAGGTTGAGAGAGAGAGAGAGAGAGAGAGAGAGAGAGAGAGAGAGAGAGAGAGGACTCTGGATCTCTCTCTCTCTCTCTGTCCCCCTATCCCTCCTTTGGAGTGTGTATGGGGGTGTTCACATCTGTCTGCATGCCCATATTGGTTGTGTGTGTGTTTGTGTGTGTGCATGCGTGTGTGTGTGTGTGTGTGTGTTTCATATTGGCCCAAGCAACCATTTCACAGACAACCATGGCAACAAGACATAAAAAACTGAATAATTCAATGAGCATGTCTGAAACTTCCAGTCGAGTAAGCACAGACACACCGACACACACCGACACACACCGACACACAAGGTAATTTAAACACACCCATTTGTGCTTGCATATGGAAATACACTGTCTCTCTTTTTCCCATACGCACCACTCACATTCATGCAGTCATATCTGGGCCTTTCATCTTTATGTCCAACACACACACACATACAACCACACACACTTGCAGAGGGAGGTCAGTGCAAAGTTAGCATGTAATATTAAAAATATGTTGGCTGTGCATGGGGAGTGTGAAAATGGGGGAAGGAAGGTAGCAGACTAGTGTATAGAATACACTAATGTCTGTGTGCATGCATGCGTGCGTGTGTGTGTGTGTGTGTGTGTGTGTGTGTGTGTGTGTGTGAACAATGTCATGAGCTCATATAATCTCATTAAGAACCAGAAGCGTGTAAATAGCCAGAGAACTGAGCTTATTAAATTCCAGCATAATGATTGGCAGTTGTGCCTGAGTGCGTACTTGTGTGTACGTGTGTGTGTGTTGTGGGGTTTGAATAACCTTGACGGCTATCCAGGGGTCTTTAACACCCAGGGGGGCCCATACAGAACACAGATTAGTTATAATAGCATATCTTATAGTTGTATAAAACATAACGTCCTGAGTAGGGCCCATGATGTCCAGTTTTGTCCACAAACCCTGGGAATCCTTACAGAAGCTCTCACATTCCTCTTCAGGGAAGTTAGGAGAAGTACAAGACAGTTATGCATTTATTTAATGTCTGAATCATCGCTAACTCTGTATTAATCCAGACGGAAGAGACAGTTTCTAGTCTATTCTCATAGTCTCCAGTTCCTCCTCTAGTCCTAGTGCGAACAAACAGCACTCTCACCGCACCGCACTAAGCCCCAGACTGTAAACAAGGCTTTACCAGGCTATTTCTTTTTACATGGATCTCTATTTCAAGAACCACTGTCGGAAAAATTCACCTTTCTCCTCTGTCTCCTAGAAAATCAAATGAGAGACACAGGGGTTTGTGAGTCTTCCATCCACACGGGGGAGCTGTAGAGCTGTTTCCATCTTGTTGCCTGCTCTTTCTGAAGATAGAGAGGAAAAGCAGTAGGAGAAACAAGCCGGAGTGGACAGTGCTGTCACAGCTGGGAGCAGGATGTGTCTTAAAATAAAATCAAACAGATCAATTCAAGTTCACACTGTAGCACCATAGCTTTTATTCAGAAGTAATAATAAGGTTATACTTTATTGATTCTTGTATGGAAATCCTCTTTTCTCTTGCCTCCCTCCACAGGGAGGTCAGAGGTCAGGCTCAGCTACAGAGCAGCTGCCCTGGAGCTGGTAGGGATTCAGCGTCTTGCCCAAGGACACTTCAGCAGGGAATATACATGCAACAAAGAGGCTTGAACCTGGTTGTTGAATGGTCAAGTCAAAGGACTTGCTATACCATTTGTCTCTGACTAATGATTTTCAATTATTAAATTACCAATAGGATGTAATAGGTTGAATCAAATAAGGGAGAACAAAGTATCACCCAAGCAAAGTGAAGATTTTATGAGGAAATTATTTGAAATCTATGAAAATACAAAAGAAAGGGTGAGAGAAGAATTGTTTTTCAAGAGTTCATCTTGATTTTCAAAATTTACAGAGATTGTGAGTCTATTCTATTCTATTCTATTCTATTCTGTTGTTTCCTTTGCAGTTTATTCACATTCACAGCTGTGATTTCAGGCCAAAGCCAAATCTCCTTCTGCATGATTGCTTTCCTTCAAAGGAAAAATCCAGCCCTTCTATCCCATCCTATACTGTATCGGCCATTCACACACACAATGATTTCACCCTGATTCACCTGACAGGCTGCCAGGTGAGACACACACAGGTATACCTGAAGTGATCTCAAAGCAGAGGAGAGCTGAAACAGAACTAATAGAAGCTAGTAGAGCCACATTCCAAACTGTTGCGCAATCAAGCCTACACTGTTGGGGGTGGGGGGGCAGTAGTGGCTCTGTGTAGCCACTAGGTGGCAGTATAGGACCACATTACAGCCATATAGAGGCAGTGATATGTAGAAGAGGGGGAAAACACAGGCTATGGCACCATGTGGATGTAGCCACAGTGAAGAAAGACAGTTCAGATTATATTATATAATATTTCACCTCAGTGTTTGTGCTGTTTCTCTGCATGTTGGGCGGCAACTGGGCAACCTGGGTTCAAGGCCCCGTGTCTGCAAGCATCCGCCCTGCTGAAGTGTCCTTGAGCTGAATCGCTACCAGCTCCAGAGCTGCTGCAAGGCAAGAAGAAACAGAATTGCATTATGATAATGAGTAATAATCTGAAGGGGATGATACATGGGGAGCATACTGAGACCGAAAGGGTGGAGAGTATCATTTCCAATTCAGGTGGGGACTGATAACTGGGACTAAATTCAGGTGCATTGTAGGGATGGGACGATATGCTTATCTTATGATTCAATACGCGATGCAGGGTTCTCAGTTCGATACAACCACAATACGATATAATAAATAAAAGTTCAGTGACAACAAAGTATGACTGTGCAGAATTATGTTTATTTCTGAGTGACAAATCTTTCTAGCGATGGCATTGGCTCACTAGAATGTAAACAACAATTTAAAAATGTCATTACAAAGGATAAATAATATAATTTGGATGGAGAGCCTGGGAAACTGTGATGGTCAAGCCGTCTCAATTGTGATTACTGCAGTAGAATATAATGTAGCTAATATCACAATTCATTTTTCTGCCCCACGATATGTTTTGTATCGTCTCATCCGTAGTGCACAGCAAGGTGGACTGTAAGGAACAAAACTATCATGAACAAAATCTTGTTTCTTGATCACAGTTTTCCATCTACACTGTCTGAAAACCTCTTCTTCCGGGGGAAAAGTGTAATCAGGACTTTGCTTTGCTTGCACACCCACAGCAGCTACACACACAGCGAGCTTCTCCCTCCAGAGTTAAAGCAACAGATGGGTCTAATCTGGACTGAACTGCTGGCTACCTTAGGCCAACATCTCTGCAGCATTTTGGAAGGTAATTTGATCAAGCTTTTATTGCTACTGTTGACTGAGTCAGGCCATTCCCATTAGGGCTGGTGTGTGTGTGTGTGTGTGTGTGTACGCTCATGCTTGTGTACTGTACATGCTTGTGTGTGTGTGTCAATGTGTGCATGTGTACGTATATGTGTGTGTGTGTGTGTGTCAGCGTGCGGAGAGAGAGAGAGTGAATATGCCAGTGTGTCCTTATACAATGTGTCTTTGTGAGTCCTTGGCTTGCCGTCAGAGAGAAAGATCTGGCTATGGCTGGAGAGAGAGAGAGAGAGAGAGAGAGAGAGAGAGAGAGAGGAGTGGGTGGGGGTCTGCCCATTCTCGAAGACCACTGTTCCATAAGTCTCTCTTCCCTCTCTCTGTTCCATTTTTAACCTCCTCTCATCCCCCTCTTCTCTCTTTTCATAACCCTCTTTATCAACAGGTCATTGTGGGCCCTCTTCTCACCCAGCTGTAGGCTATGCTGTCTCTCTCTCTCTCTCTCTCTCTCTCTCTCTCTCACCCCTCCCTTTCTTTCTCTCTTTCATCCACTGAAGCCCTCTGTGTCTTGCTGTATGTCACTGTTTTACTGACGGCCTTCTCTTCTTCTAAACTATTCCCCCTCTTCTCTTCCTTCCTCTTTCCATCCTTTCTTTCTTTCTTTCTTTCTTTCTTTCTTTC